>NC_057807.1:304566228-304753961 GCF_018294505.1 Triticum aestivum | reverse complement strand
GGTGTTCTGTATGGGAAGAATCAAAGACGAGGAAGAAGAAGGGTTAGGAGACGTAGGATCTTCATCCAACCGCCTGAAATGGTCGAGAGACAGCTGGGAGTTGCATTCTTAATGCGCTCTGGTTCATCATGTGTGGGCACTGCGCAACCAACATTTTATTATCCAAAATCTGCTTGCTCTTCTTTACCATGTTCCTCTTCCGTTCTTCTTTAATATGTACTCTCTTTGTTCCTAAATACAAGTCTTTGTATAGATTCCACCATGGACTACATATGGAGCAAAATGAGTGAATCTACACTCTAAAATGTATCTGGATACATCTGTATGTGATCCATAGTGGAAATCTCTACCAAGACTTATATTTTGGAACGGAGGGAGTATGATAGTAGTACAGTATGTTCCTTGTACTGAAGATGAGCAGGGACATTTGCAGTGTAGAGGTCTATACAGTCGGTTGTAATGGACACTTTGAGCCTCTTTGATTCGTAGGATCTTGTAAACATAGGAATAGGATTTGTAGTGGCCTGCCCACTTGAATCCTATAAGAATAGCAAGGAAATGCGGGGAGCTGTGTCACCTTTGAGAGTTACACTGATATTAACAGTACCGCACCTTCACTTGAAGAGAGCTGGTATCTGAAGCCTTTCTAGCCGTACCGGCAATACTAGCACATATATTCCAGCAAGTTCCACTTTGCTGATTTTACTCTGATGCTTAAGGTTTTCCCGTTATATCTACACTATGATCTGTGTAGCTACTTTGTGTCGCACTAGCAGCAGTCCACTCTTGCAGCTAAACACTGCAGTGACTTACAAAATTGGCACCAAGGCATTGAGTGCCATTATGGATGCAATGAAACTCATACGCTCCTCACCTGTTGACTCTTGTTCAGAATATGATCCTAATGACTATTCTAACCTCGAGGGGTCAAAGGTAGATGGTCTGTCCTGTTCAACCATCAAGGTGCATGTTCTAATGTGGCAATGTTTTATTGATTGCGGGTATCTTGCATATGTTGTCTTGCATTTCTTCTACTTTGTTGCACCGCCATCTGCTTAGTTTACTCATCATATATGTCGAGATGCCATGCCCATCCATTATCAATACATATTCCATCTGTCATCATACCATGTTTTTTCACTCAAATGTCGTTCTTGTGCATCAGACATCAAAAAGGAAGAGGGTGACTGCCGAACCTGAAGGAGCACCAGCAAAGTCCTTGAAAAACATGGTGGTGTCGGATAAATCAGACATCACCCCACTTATATTGGGTGTACAACCATTGACACAAAACGTAGTACTGACTCCAGCAGACTGTACCCATACTTCACTGGCCACACCACTAGCCCCACCACATAGGACCTGCACTCCAGCAAAAGGTATACCGATTTCATTTGCCATAGCACCAGCTGTACCACAGAAAAATCCCACTCCAGCAAAAAGTACAGCAAGTCCACCGGCCGAAGACCTATCCCAACTGTAGAGACGGCCAATTCCTGCAGATTGGAACACCATTCCATTTATTCCCAGTTTAAAAGACAATGCTTTCAATGTTGTTAGGGACTAGGTGCATATATTCCCATCATGGGAAGATTATTGTGAAGACAAACACCATTTTCACATCTTCCTGTCCAACTTACGTGTAAGTGCTCTTATTCATGGTTATTATTTTCCTGTTTTCTACTGATTGAACACATCAATGATTTACATTACATTGTTGTAACTAGGTGAGGGTCAATCTGGATAGTCATGACGAGCAAAGCTTGCTTGTGCTTTTCAAGGAAGCATTGCAGCAGTGTCGGTGTTACCTAAGGAAATCACAATTTGATGGCAAGTCTATAAACGAATTTCTGGTGAAGTCTCCTGTGCTAAATTTAGAAGACATTGAATGGAAAAACCTTGTTATGCACTGGTCTCGTTCCCAGGATGAGGTACTGTCTATGAAATCACATGACAATTTGAACTTCTACTTTTCTGCATGTGCCTTACAGATCTTTTTTGCAGGAAATCTGCTCGAAGAACAATTCCGGTTTGAAAAGAACGACAGGATATCACAAATATGCTCCCCGCTGCTTTTCTCTTGTTAGTACCTGTTGTCCTGTATCACTATACTTGCATGCATACCTGGTTCATTATGTGACATCAGTATGCATGATAGCTTGCTTATCAATTGTTCACTCCAAATTATCTGATTTGTATGAATGGTTACATTAGTGGAGAATATATCCAATGCCAATGTTTTTTTAGCTCTGCATTGTTCTTGTATGTACATGCTGTCCTTTATCAGTGTACTCATAATGACAGGTAATTGTTCATGTACCATCACTCTACAGCTTATTTTCCTTTGCCCCCCATTTTCTACACATCGGATCTATATTTACTCTTACCATAAGGTTGGTACTGAAGAAGTTTAGCTCTGCATTGCTCTTGGTTGTACCTTTTGCCTGTATCGCTGCACTTACATTTATAGCTACTTGGTTATGTAGCATCGCTCTTCATCTTATCTTAAATATTCTCCATTTTTTCGTATATTATCACATCTATATTTACTCTTAACAAAATGTAGAATAAATGCAATGCTTATGCAAGAAGATTCTATGGTAAACTTCTTGAATTGCCCCCCACCCCATCAGCATGGACAAGGCCTTTATAGAGCATGTCTTCACCAATAATGTAAGTTTTTCCATCTCAAGCCTTCAAACTTTTTTGTATATATTTGGTTAGGCATGACTGCAACAGCTGTTTATTTTTGGTGTTTGCATCAAATTGCATGTTTAAAGTTTATTATGTAGTTCATAAACAAAAGTTTGTCCTTTCTCAATTTAAGTTTTCAATTGTACAACAAAGTTCCATATTCATACCATGTAAATTAAACTATACAGAGCAAGTGATCTTCTTTTGCACTTCATGTATGCTTCTGTTCTTCATCCGTAATCCAGTGGTGTGGTGAACCTACCCACTACAGCACAATGTCATATTCTGCAATGTCTTAACTATGAACAATGTCATATCATTCTACTACTCCCTCTGTCTGAAAATACTTGTCATTGAAATGGATGTATCTAGATGTATTTTAGTTCTAGACACATCCATTTTGATGACAAGTAATTCCGGATGGAGGGAGTATTATTTAAACCGTCTCTTTATTTGCCAATCTGAAATGGGATAAATTGAAAGCACACTAACCATTGATACTTATGAGTTCTTGATTTGTAATCCAGTGGTGTCGTGAAGCTGCCAACTCCTTCAGAATGTCATTTCCTGCCATGTCTTGACCTGAACAATACCATATTGTGTTAATGCAATTTTAAACTATGTCACTTTATTCGTCAGTAAGAAATGTGATGAATTGTCAGCACTGATACTTTTATGTGCAAAACATGTCATCTGTCTGCTTGTTTATCTTTCAGAGTGAGGAAGATATAAGTGTTGAACAAGCGCAGTCTCATCATCTTGCTCAGCTGCTTGTGCTGCAGCTCCCCAGCAGGGCTAACCTTTCTTGAACTCTATTGAAGTGTTGTCGGTTTTGTATATTATTTTGTCGGCGTGTTTATTTGCACTGGTGGTGATCTTTGATGCCTAGTGTATGTAATCTGCTGTCTGCTTGTGCTTTATTATCATAGTGGTGAACTTTGATGCCCAATGGATGTAATATGCTGTAATTTCTTTATTGTATAGTCTAGGTTTTTTCTTATTCACAATGCTGCAGTTATTTTACTGTATATATATATATATATCCTATCTTCGCAGTAAACCGGCCAAACCATAAAATTACGGTACATAATCGGGCCGTCATGCAATCACGATGTAGGTTGGGCCTGAAACATGCCGAACAACTAATGGGCCGGCAGTAACCCGAAATGAATCCTGGCCCATGATTGTGCGAATCAAATCACGGGCTTTTAACAGGCCACAATTGTCTCGGTCCTTGTTTGGCCCAATCAGATATCGGCTGTGAACAGGCCCGATGCAAACTAGGCCGTAGTTAGGCCCAACTATATGACGGGCTTTTAACAGGCCGAAATTAATATATGTCCGAAAAGTTAAACCGGCCCTTAACAGGCCAAAACTAATATCAGGACGAATTACTAAGTGGGCCTTTAGCAAGTGGGCCCAAAAGCATGGTGTCCAGTTGACAGGCCGAATCTGATATGGGCCATAATTGAGCCCAAAGCCTCTTAAAGGGCCGGACCTGATCTCGGCCGTAATTTGGCCCAGAACGTGGTAGGCTTTTAATGGGCCGGATCTCATATGGGCCAGTATTAGGCCCGGAACGTGGCAGGCCATTAATGGACCAGATCAAATATGGGCCGGCATTTGGCCCAAAACATGGCAGCCAGTTAATGGGTCGGCCTATTAGGGTCCTCAAAATCTTGTTGGCCTACAGCTGGGCCGACCCATTAATGTTGTCGAAATCTCGTGGGCCTTTAGCCGGGCCGGCCCATTATGATCCGCAAGAATCTTGTGGGCCTTTACCTGGGTCGGCCCATTATGGCACACAAAAATCTTGTGGGCCTTTACCTGGGCTGGCCCATTATGGCCCGCAAAATCTTGTGGGCTTTTAGCCGGGCCAGCCCATTATGGTCCGCAAAATCTCGTGGGCCTTTAGCTGGGCTGGCCCATTATGGTCTGCAAAATCTTGTGGGCCTTTAGTTGGGCCGGCCCATTTAAACTTGATGGGCCGGTCCATGTGTCAACATATCATGGGCACATCTCGCCCATTGTATGAGTGACACGTGTGCCAGCACGGACCTGACACGTGTCTCCTCCAGCCAATGATGATTTTACACGTGGAAAATCCCCATTGGTCGAGGCTGTTAACGGGTGATCGGATCCAAAAAATATGCTGTTGCAATTTATTTGTTTTTACTTTGTTTTACGTTTATTAATTTTTTATATCTATCTCTATTAGATCTCATCCTTTCAAGTTACCATGAAGGGATTGACAACCCCTTTATCGCGTTGGGTGCAAGTGTTTGATTGTTTGTGCAGGTGCATATATTGGAGACTTGCTTGTGCCTCCTACTGGATTGATACCTTGGTTCTCAAACTGAAGGAAATACTTATCTCTACTTTGATGCATCACCCTTTCCTCTTCAATGGAAAACCAACACATGCTCAAGAAGCAGCAAGCAACGGACCTGAGGAGGCACTAGGTGCTGAAGCCCTTGTAGCCTCTACACTTGCATGAGCTGTTGATGAAGTAGGATGTTAAGGATCCATAGTGACAATGTTGTCCTCAAACTCTGGTCGAAGTGGCAAATGCTCATGATCCAACATAAAGTTCTTGTTTGCACCCTTGGAGTTGATAAGAACTTGAATATGAGGGGCAAACCCACATGACCTCTTCTGATCAGCAGTTGTCCTCTTGATAGTTTCCACAATAAGATCCATGACTTTGAACTTCTCATGTTGATCAATATGATGCAACAAATTTATGGAGTGACCATGAATCATCCTCTCATCACCTGACTTGAGCATCAAAGTATTCCTCATAATAGTGTTGGAGGTAGCAAGTCCTGCCAACAAGAAATAGACCGAGCCAAGTTTGTGATATTCTTTGTATTTCTCAGGTACCTTAGTGTACATGTTGTTCATGGAATTGTGGTCCATCTTTGGTTTAGCATATACATCTATGCCATTCTCATTAGCCTCAGGGATACCAACAAATGTGGCCCACTGAAGCACACTGGACTCATACTTGACACCTTCAGTCATCCAGAGAATTCTTCCATTGGGATAGAAGTGAGCTTTAGAGTAGAATTGCATGACCATCTCATCGTTCCATGCAGTCAGCTTCTTCCCAATAAACTTATCAACATCAATAGTTCTCAAATCTTCATGAACGTGGGGAAATTTGTCTTCAAGAAGATCAATATATTTCCAGTCCACCTACTTCATGTCACTAACAATGGGCTTCTTATCAAGCAAAACTATCTCATAGAAATCTTGTTGTTCTTTAGTGTGGAAACAACAATCTACAATAGTCATTCTTCTGATGGAGTAGGCGTCAGAATATCTCCATTTCCTCAATCCCTTGTCCTTTCTCTTCTTCATGTCCTCAACAACAGGATAAGCATCATTATGCTCTGGCAATCTAGGTCTAAGCTTCATGAGCACTAAGACATCTTCTGCTTCTCTATCAAGCACTAGGGCCTTGTTCTTTTCAGCAGCAAGGATGTTTATGATTGCCTTCCTTTTGGACTTGGATGCAGGAGCCTTGGGCTTGGACTTGGAGGGGGTTGGAATTTTCATAGCATCTGCCATGAGCTTCTGTTGTTTGGCAGGAGGTGGGTTAGCAGCTGGCTCTTGCTCTTCCTCTTCCTCTTGATCCTATGGATCTTCATACATGGAAGGTCTTTTGCCAAAAATCATACATAGTACTTTTCCTTTCTTTCCTTTTTTGGGTTGGCTCCTTCTCTGTATCTCCTAAGATTTGGTCCTTCTTGCAGACAGGAACTTTTGCCACAACAGTTCTCTCCTTCGAGCTAGGAGCAGTTCTGTACTCCTTTGCAAGAACAATGTTCTTTGCCTTCTTTGATGTGACCTCGTCTTCAACAAAGTCTTCATCATCATCATCATCAGAAGTTTTCTTCATCCTGGCCTTGGTAGCTGCCTTTGGAAACTCTAGAGAGCTCCTTACTCCCTCATAAAAACTGCCCTCGGGACTTGAACCTACACTAAGATCAACTTGCTCCTCTGAACATTCTGGCTGTCACTGGCATATGACATAGCTAACACTGCACCTGTGAAATAGATGGGGCAGAGTGTAATGGATGAGCATCACAAAAACACAACATTTTGCACAAAAAATTGAGTAAAAACTTCAGTTTTAGGTTTTCACATAAATGATTTTAGAGTCACCGTGCAGATAATTTCAGCAACACTAAAGCTGTTATAGAGACTTGGCCACACAGACTCGGTCGGACTGCGATGAGATTTGGTCTCTCCGACAAGCTAGGGTTCTACAAAAACCTTAGATCGGCACCCCTTGATGGCACCGAGATGTAGAGTATGAAATGGCCATGGCCAAATTGGTGAGTGATGTCTACTACACAAGCTTTTTCTTGTAGACATTGTTGGGCCTCCAAGTGCAGAGGTTTGTAGGACAGGAACAAATTTCCCTCAAGTGGATGACCTAAGGTTTATCAATCCGTGGGAGGTGTAGGATGAAGATGGTCTCTCTCAAACAACCCTGCAACCAAATAACAAAGAGTCTCTTGTGTCCCCAACACACCCAATACAATGGTAAATAGTATAGGTGCACTAGTTCAGCGAAGAGATGGTGATACAAGTGCAATATGGATGGTAGATATAGGTTTTTGTAATCTGAAAATATAAAAATAGCAAGGTTACTAATGATAAAAGTGAGCACAAACGGTATTGCAATGCTTCGAAACAAGGCCTAGGGTTCATACTTTCACTAGTGCAAGTTCTCGCAATAATAATAACATAATTGGATCATATAACTATCCCTAAACATGCAACAAAGAGTCACTCCAAAGTCACTAATAGCGGAGAACAAACAAAGAGATTATTGTAGGGTACGAAACCACCTCAAAGTTATCCTTTCTGATCGATCTATTCAAGAGTCTGTAGTAAAATAACGTGAAGCTATTCTTTCCGTTCGATCTATCATAGATTTAGTACTAGAATAACACCTTAAGACACAAATCAACCAAAACACTAATGTCACCTAGATACTCCAATGTCACCTCAAGTATCCGTGGGCATGATTATACGATAGGCTGTAGGACCTTGAGAAGAGGTGTCTAGAGGGGGGTGATTAGACACTAAGTACCAAAGTTACAGTTTTTAAGTTTCTTTAAAGTTTAAGTGGAGTTTAGGCACAAGTTTAACATTCACAACATATAGCAAGCAAGCATGCAAAGAGTATATGAGCAGCGGAAAGTAAAGCATGCAACTTGCAAGAATGTAAAGGGAAGGGTTTGGAAGATTCAAACGCAATTGGAGACACGGATGTTTTTGGCGTGGTTCCGATAGGTGGTGCTATCGTACAACCACGTTGATGGAGACTTCAACCCACAAAGGGTAACGGTTGCGCGAGTCCACGGAGGGCTCCAGCCACGAAGGGTCCAAGAAGAAGCAACCTTGTCTATCCCACCATGGCTGTCGCCCACGAAGGACTTGCCTCACTAGCAGTAGATCTTCACGAAGTAGGCGATCTCCTTGCCCTTACAAACTCCTTGGTTCAACTCCACAATCTTGTCAGAGGCTCCCAAGTGACACCTAGCCAATCTAGGAGACACCACTCTCCAAGAAGTAACAAATGGTGCGTTGATGATGAACTCCTTGCTCTTGTGCTTCAAATGATAGTCTCCCCAACACTCAACTCTCTCTCATAGGATTTGGATCTGGTGGAAAGAGGGTTTGAGTGGAAAGCAACTTGGGGAAGGCTAGAGATCAAGATTCATATGGTAGGAATGGAATATCTTGGCCTCAACACATGAGTAGGTAGTTCTCTCTCAGAAATAGGATGCTGGAAGTGTAGGTTCAGTCTGATGGCTCTCTCCACGAATGAAGAGGAGGTGGAGGGGTATATATAGCCTCCACACAAAATCTAACCATTACACACAATCTACCAAACTCGGTGGGACCGAATCATTAAACTCGGTCAGACCGATTTAGCAAATAATGTGACCGTTAGGGTTTTTGGTGGGACCGAAATGCAACTCGGTGAGAACGATTCGGTTAGGGTTAGGGCATAACGTAATCTCGGTGAGACCAATTACACAAACTCGGTAGGACCGATTTTGGTAATTAGCTAACCAGAGAGTTGGTCAGGCAAACTCGGTTGGACCGATTATCAAACTCGGTGGGACCGATTTTGATAATAAGTTAACCAGAGAGTTTGCATTGTAATCTCGGTAGTACCGATTGCTCAAACTCGGTGAGACCGATTTTGATAATGGACATACACAGAGAGATTACAATCCCATCTCGGTGAGACCGAGATCCCTATCGGTGAGACCGATTTGCCTAGGGTTTTTGGCAGTGGCTAAGACATCCAAACTCGGTGGCGCCGGATAGAAAGAATCAGTGGGGCCGAGTTTGACTTTAGGTTTAGGACATATGTGGATGTGAGGAAGTGGTTGAGGGTTTTTGGAGCATATCACTAAGCACATGAAGCAAGAGGCTCATTAAGCAACACCTCATCCCTCCTTGATAGTATTGGCTTTTCCTATAGACTCAATGTGATCTTGGATCACTAAAATGTAAAATGAAGAGTCTTGAGCTTGAAGCTTGAGCCAATCCTTTGTCCTTAGCATCTTGAAGGAGTTCCCACATCTTTTAGTCCATGCCACTCCATTGTTGAACTTATCTGAAACATACTAGATAAAAGTGTTGGTCCAACAAGAGATATGTTGACATTAATTACCAAAACCACCTAGGGAGCAGTTGTGCTTTCAATCTCCCCCTTTTTGGTAATTGATGGCAACATACATCAAAGCTTTAGATAAAGATATAAAGAATAGCAAGTAAAGCTTTGGGAAGACATGTAACAAGCATAGGCTCCCCCTACATGTATGCAATCATGTGAATATGAAATATAGAAGCATGTGATAGCATAACCATGATAGAGCAGGCAATGTGTTACATGTATCTTGGCCATATGCATTAGAGCAAAAAAAAATATTAAAGGAAATACCTTCATGCCCATGAGTCCTTCTTGCTAAAAGTATGTACATCAGCAAGAATTCCTCATACACATGATTGCGATGCATATACTTACCTTATAGTCTTGGGTTGGCTTAGGATGATGGAATGAACCTGCGTAAACAAGGTTAGATAACACAGATGCATCTACTAGCCAGAGCAAACAAAAGACACACAAGAATACCAAGACTGGGATGACATGTAGAGAGTGAGTATTGAGTACCACATCGGATTAGACATGTCCCCAAGAGTAAAGATATGCAATGAATTTGAATGATCTCTTTCCCTTAGATGTCTTGCTCCCCCTGAATCTAATATGGGATACTAGGAGAAGATAGGGAACAGAAAATCAGAGCTGAAAGATATAAATGAACAGAGCTAATGCAAACTAATGCAAGTAAGCACATATGAACATGTCTTTCCCCTCAAGAAGACATGTGGCATCTCTCCTCTTGAACACCAAGCATCTGGGATCCTTGAGAAATACTTTCTACTAGTATTCTCTCCCCCTGGAGATCTCTCTCTCTCTCCCTGAAGGATCTCTCTCCCCCTATGAGATGTGATCTCTCTCTAAATGATAAGCTTTGATGTGATCTCTCTCTCCCCCTTTGACATCAATTTCCAAGAAGGGCTTGATAAAGATGTAATCTCTCTCTCTCCCTCTGGAATTTGTCGTGAATGGGTTTGGTCCTTCAGACACAGAACAAAGCAATGATAAAAATGTGATGCTTGTAGAGGACAAGATTCATTGAGTGGAGCTGGATCAGAAGAAACACAGAATATGTGGCAAAGAGTTTTTCCTGTTATGAAATCGGTGGCACCGAGTTGTAGGCTTCGGTGGTACCGAAAATTTTCGGTTGGACCGAAAATAACAAATCGGTGAAACCGAGTTCATCACAGAGAAAACACTTGTCACCTCAGCTCACTAGACTAGTATGATTTCACAAAGATTTGCAAGTAATTAACTGAATGATATGCAAGGAATTAGATGCAGAAAATGCAGAGAAAACAGAAAGAAATCTAGATGAAGTTTTTTTTGAAAGGGGAAACAAATATGCATGAGACAAATGCAAAAACTCAGAAAAGAACACAGGAGAACTTCATCTACAGATGGTCGGCGACAAAGTCACCTATGTTAGAGTATATTGACTTAGGAGTCAAGTGAGATCACTTGATCATAGGTCATACTCATCATTTAAGCTCAAAATGGGGTTGCCATTTTTCGTTTAAGCATCTTGATGTATTCTCATCTTGTCGAGTTGCTTTAACTCATGACTCCGAGTAAAGCTTCTCTAAGATGGAATAACATACCTTGGTTGGTGGTGTTGTCCATGTAGTTGAACTTGCGTGGGTTGCTCAAGGTTGATGTAGCTCATCAAGAATTTGGAGCACCACTTGGAGTTTGAGTCCATCTACCTACATTAGTTAGTTCTTGCAAGGAAGAGCACTTGTATATCCAAAACTGATAATCATGAAACTCAACATAGAATTTGTCAAAGGATATGTTCGAATGGTTTCGTGCTTCCTTGTCTTCAACCACCTTTGTATAGAGACTTGGTGATGTAGAGATTGCTCAAGATGTGAGTAGGTTACAATCTCATGGAATTTGATTCAACCAAGTACCTACATGGGTTAGATAACATGCAAGATACAAATATATCCAAGACATAAGATTTTCATCATAAGAGAAATATCAAGGATTAGTCATAAGCTCATGTCTTGCATGTATCCAATGAAGTTTCTACTCCAAGTTTGAAGCATCAATGATGTTCAATTCTCCTATTAACCTGCAAAACACTTTCTCATCAAGAGGTTTAGTGAATATATCCGCTAATTGCTTTTCGGTGCAAACATGCTTAAGATCAATGTCACCCTTAGCAACACGATCTCGAATGAAATGATGACGAACTTCAATAAGCTTAGTTCGAGAATGTTGCATAGGATTATGACCAATTTTGTAGCACTTTCATTATCACAAAGCAATGGAACATGTCTCACATATATCCCATAATCTTTAAGAGTTTGGGTCATCCAAAGTAATTGAGCACAACATGAACCAGTGGCAATATATTCAGCTTCGGCGGTGGATAAGGATACCGAGTTTTGTTTCTTGGAGGACCAAGACACAAGAGATCTACCAAGAAATTGACAAGTACCCGAAGTGGACTTTCTATCAACCTTGTCTCCGGCATAGTCCGAGTCGGAATAGCCAACAAGATCGAAAGAGGCCCTCTTAGGATACCAAATGCCAAAATTTGGTGTATCGATTAAGTATCTCACTATCCTTTTCACAGCCTTAAGATGACATTCTTTAGGAGCAGCTTGATATCGTGCACACATGCACACACTTAGCATAATATCGGGACGTGAAGCACATAGATATAACAATGAACCAATCATAGAGCGATAAACCTTTCGATCAACCGGTTCACCATCTTTGGTCAAATCAAGATGTCCACTAGTAGGCATGGGTGTAGACATACCTTTGCATTCTTGCATATTGAACTTCTTGAATAAGTCCTTAGTGTAGTTCGTTTGAGAGACAAAAGTACCTTCCTTAGTTTGCTTGATTTGCAACCCAAGAAAGAATTTGAGTTCACTCATCATAGACATCTCAAACTTCTCCGACATTAGCTTCCCAAACTTTTCACTAAAATGAGGGTTAGTTGAACCAAATATAATATCATCAACATAAATTTGGCACACAAATAGTTCACCATTAACCCTTTTAGTAAAAAGAGTAGAATCAATTTTCCCAATTTCAAAGCCTTTTTCAATAAGGAACTTGGTCAAGCATTTATACCATGCTCTAGGAGCTTGTTTAAGACCGTAAAGAGCTTTGTGAAGTTTGTAAGCATGATTGGGTTTCTTAGGATTGACAAAGCCGGGAGGTTGTTTAACATAAACTTCCTCCTCTATTTCACCATTTAGAAAAGCACTTTTAATGTCCATTTGGTACAAAGTGATATCACGGTGATTAGCATAGGCAAGTAAGATGCGAATAGACTCAAGTCTAGCAACAGGAGCATAAGTCTGACCATAGTCCATACCTTCGAATTGTGTGTAGCCTTGGGCGACGAGACGTGCTTTGTTGCGAACAACTTGTCCATCTTCATCTTGCTTGTTGCGAAGCACCCATTTGGTACTGATGATGTTGTGGTTGTTGTCGGGCTTCTCAACCAATGTCCAAACTTGGTTTCTCTCAAAGTTGTGTAGCTCTTCATGCATAGCATTTATCCAATCCAGATCTTCCAATGCTTCTTCGACCTTCATAGGTTCAATGCTAGAGATGAAAGAATAATTTTCACAAAAGTTAGCTAAACGAGTTTTAGAGCGAGTGATTCTCCCGGTTTGAATATCATTGTAGATTTGCTCGACGGGGTGGTCTTTAGCAATTCTTGCTCGAACTCGTGAAAGCTTTTGCTTGGATCTTCGTTGAGCATCTTCTTCATCTTCTTCTTATTCTTGGCCTTCTTCATTGTTGGCGTTCTCGTTCTCTGGTCGTGGTGGATAAGGAGGTTGTTGACATTCATCTTGATGCACTTCCTCGTTTCCTTCATCTTGGTGTGTCCCACTTGTGGATGCTTCCATGTCAACTCTTGGTTCACCTTGTCGTGAAGTAGAAGCTTCCACTTGGACAGATGAGGTGCTCTCCTTCACCTTCGTTGGACGGACCTTGCCAATAGACAAGTCTTGTATTGCTTCCGAAGGATCTTTGTCTCCTACATCAATTATCAATTGCTCTACTTGCGAGCCGTTAGATTCATCAAACTTCACATCTACCGTCTCTTCAACCTTTCGAGTGAAATTGTTGTAGACACGGTAAGTGTGAGAGTTTGAGCCATAACCTAGTAGGAAACCTTCATGAGACTTAGGAGCAAATTTAGAACGACGATGCTTTTCAAGAATGTAGCACTTTGAGCCGAATACTCGAAAGTATCCAACTTGGGGTTTGTTACCAGTGAGTAGCTCGTATGCCGTCTTGCCGAGTAGCTTGTGAAGATACAAGTGATTTGTTGCATGACAAGTTGTCTCAACCGCTTCTGCCCAAAAGTGCTTCGGCGTCTTGTACTCATCAAGCATCGTTCTCGCCATTTCGATGAGCGTCCGGTTCTTCCTCTCAACAACTCCATTTTGTTGAGGTGTGTACGTAGCCGAGAACTCCTGTGAAATCCCTTCTTCATCAAGAAAGGTGTCCACATTTGCGTTCTTGAACTCCGTTCCGTTGTCACTGCGAACCTTCTTGATCTTCACTTCAAATTGGTTTTGGGCCTTCCCAGCGAAGTTTTTGAAGATCTTTTGGACCTGCGATTTATCATCAAGAAAGAACACCCATGTAAATCCGGAAAATCGTCAACTATAACTAGACCAAAAGAATTTCCACCGAGACTCTTGTAAGAGTTGGGACCAAAGAGATCCATGTGAAGTAGCTCGAGTGGCCTCTTTGTGGTCATGATGTTCTTCACGGGATGCCTCCCTCCAACCTGTTTACCTGCTTGACAAGCACTGCAAAGTCTATCCTTATCAAAAATGACATCAACAACTCCAAGGATATGATTCCCCTTAATAAGCTTGTCAAGGTTTCTCATGCCAATGTGACCTAGTCGTCTATGCCATAACCAACCTTTTGAGGATTTAGCAATGAAGCAAGTTTTAGGTTGAGCCTTTTTAGTGAAATCAACAATGTATAGATCACCTCTACCCACACCGGTAAAGACCATTTTATGATTGTCTTGACGAAACACTTGGCAATCAATTTCAGTAAATAAGACATTGAAACCAAAGTTAGCAAGTCTAGATACTGAAAGTAAGTTGTATCCAAGAGATTCAACGAGCATGACATTTTGTATGGAGCTATCATGTGAGATGGACACCTTACCGAGGCTAACCACCTTACCCTTTGAGTTGTCACCGAAAGTGACATACTTTTGAGGACTATCATTATCAGCAAGCTCAGAAACATGTCTTTATCTCTGGTCATGTGATCGGTACATCCACTGTCAAGGACCCATTCCTTTCCTCCTGACATATATCCCTGAAGATTTGCCATAAGACCAAAATGTCTCATTGCATCATCAAGATCGAAGTCACTATCATCATCCTCATCATAGTATCCATGTTCAACATCGTCATGTGGTGGATCAAATCCTAGAGAGGGTGATTCATTAGAATGAGTTTGACAATAATCTTGTCTATGAATTTTTGTAGCTTCGGAAATAATGTCACTAATAATATCAACATTTCTTTTGGCACGCATAAGGTTTGTAAGCTCAAATAGACGATCACCAAACATAGGATCACTAGTATTCATTTTACTCAGAGCAATAGACTTATGGAGAATTTCATCAAGATTTTTCAAAGAATAATCAGGAAATCGTTCTTCAAGAAATTTCCATATAGTGTAGGCACACTCAAGAGTAGGCAGTATTATAATCAAGTTTCTAGGCAATCCTCTAGTGATAAGATTAACAGTTCTAACATTCCTAATCATGTCAATAGACTCATCAAGGGTAGGATGCATAGGATCAACACAAGGTACACAAGGACTAGCAATGTACTTGTTCAAATGATATTGGTTTAAAATAACAAGCATCTCATTTTTCCACTCATGAAAATACTCTCCATCAAGAATAGGCACACTATCTCTAAGACTCCCCAAAGTAGAGTCATCCATCTTCCTCCAATGGTGATTAAACCAAGGCAATGGAGACCAATGCTCTGATACCACTTGTAGGACCTTGAGAAGAGGTGTCTAGAGGGGGGGTGATTAGACACTAAGTACCAAAGTTGCAGTTTTTAAGTTTCTTTAATGTTTAAGTGGAGTTTAGGCACAAGTTTAACATTCACAACATATAGCAAGCAAGCATGCAAAGAGTATATGAGCAGCGGAAAGTAAAGCATGCAACTTGCAAGAATGTAAAGGGAAGGGTTTGGAAGATTCAAACGCAATTGGAGACACGGATGTTTTTCGCGTGGTTCCGATAGGTGGTGCTATCGTACATCCACGTTGATGGAGACTTCAACCCACGAAGGGTAACGGTTGCGCGAGTCCATGGAGGGCTCCACCCACGAATGGTCCATGAAGAAGCAACCTTGTTTATCCCACCGTGGTCGTCTCCCACGAAGGACTTGCCTCACTAGCGGTAGATCTTCATGAAGTAGGTGATCTCCTTGCCCTTACAAACTCCTTGGTTCAACTCCACAATCTTGTCGGAGGCTCCCAAGTGACACCTAGCCAATCTAGGAGACACCACTCTCCAAGAAGTAACAAATGGTGCGTTGATAATGAACTCCTTGCTCTTGTGCTTCAAATGATAGTATCCCCAACACTCAACTCTCTCCCATAGGATTTGGATCTGGTGCAAAGAGGGTTTGAGTGGAAAGCAACTTGGGGAAGGCTAGAGATCAAGATTCATATGGTAGGAATGGAATATCTTGGCCTCAACACATGAGTAGGTAGTTCTCTCTGAGAAATAGGATGCTGGAAGTGTAGGTTCAGTCTGATGGCTCTCTCCACGAATGAAGAGGAGGTGGAGGGGTATATATAGCCTCCACACAAAATCTAACCGTTACACACAATCTACCAAACTCGGTGGGACCGAATCGTTAAACTCGGTCAGACCGATTTAGCAAATAATGTGACCGTTAGGGTTTTCGGTGGAACCGAAATGCAACTCGGTGAGACTGATTCGGTTAGGGTTAGGGCATAACGTAATCTCGGTGAGACCGATTACACAAACTTGGTAGGACCGATTTTGGTAATTAGCTAACCAGAGAGTTGGTCAGGCAAACTCGGTTGGACCGATTATCAAACTCGGTGGGACCGATTTTGATAATAAGTTAACCAGAGAGTTTGCATCGTAATCTCGGTAGTACTGATTGCTCAAACTCGGTGAGACCGATTTTGATAATGGACATACACAAAGAGATTACAATCCCATCTCGGTGAGACTGAGATCCCTATCGGTGAGACCGATTTGCCTAGGGTTTGTGGCAGTGGCTAAGACATCCAAACTCGGTGGCGCCTGATAGAAAGAATCAGTGGGGCCGAGTTTGACTTTAGGTTTAGGACATATGTGGATGTGAGAAAGTGGTTGAGGGTTTTTGGAGCATATCACTAAGCACATGAAGCAAGAGGCTCATTAAGCAACACCTCATCCCTCCTTGATAGTATTGGCTTTTCCTATAGACTCAATGTGATCTTGGATCACTGAAATGTAAAATGAAGAGTCTTGAGCTTGAAGCTTGAGCCAATCCTTTGTCCTTAGCATCTTGAAGGAGTTCCCACATCCTTTAGTCCATGCCACTCCATTGTTGAACTTATCTGAAACATACTATATAAAAGTGTTAGTCCAACAAGAGATATGTTGACATTAATTACCAAAACCACCTAGGGAGCATGTGTGCTTTCATAGGCATCACACAATCTCAGATTCATCTATTCAGCCAACACGAAGTACTTAAAAGAGTGCCCAAAGTTTCTACCGTAGAGTCAAGATGAAAACGTGTGCCAACCCCTATGCATAAGTTCACAAGGTCACTGAACCCGCAAGTTGATCACCAAAACATACATCAAGTAGATCACGTGAATATCCCATTGTCACCACAGATAAGCACATGGAAGACATACAACAAGTGTTCTCAAATCCTTAAAGACTCAATCTAATAAGATAACTTCAAAGGAAAACCTCAATCCATTACAAGAGAGTAGACGGGGAGAAACATCATAAGATCCAAGTATCATAGCAAAGCTCGCGGTACATCAAGATCGTGCCAAATCAAGAACACGAGAGAGAGAGAGAGAGAGAGAGAGAGAGAGATCAAACACATGGCTACTCATACATACCCTCAGCCCCAAGGGTGAACTACTCCCTCCTCGTCATGGAGAGCGTCGGGATGATGAAGATGGCCACCGGTCATGGACCCCCCCCCTCTGGCAGTGTGCTAGAACAGGGTCCCAATTGGTTTTTAGTGGCTACAGAGGCTTGCGGCGGCAGAACTCCCGATCTATGGTGCTCCTGGATGTATATAGGTGAAGAAGTCGGTCAGGGGAGCCACGAGGGGCCCACGAGGGTGGGGGCGTGCCTCCCTGCCTCGTGGCTTCCTCGTTGCTTCCCTGACGTCTACTCCAAGTCTCTTGGATTGCTTTCGTTCAAAAAATAACTCTTCTGAAGGTTTCATTCCGTTTGGACTCTGTTTGATATTCCTTTTCTGCGAAACACTGAAATAGGCAAAAAAACAGCAATATGGGTTGGGCCTCCGGTTAATAGGTTAGTCTCAAAAATAATATAAAAGTGTATCGTAAAGCCCATAAACATCCAAAACAGGTAATATAATAGCATGGAACAATCAAAAATTGTAGATACGTTGGAGAAGTATCAAGCATCCCCAAGCTTAATTCCTGCTCGTCCTCGAGTAGGTAAATGATAAAAACATAATTTTTGATGTGGAATGCTACCTAGCATAATTCTCAATGTAATTTTCTTTATTGTGGCATCAATGTTCAGATTCAAATGATTCAAGATAAAAGTTTACTATTGACAGAAGAGTAATAATAATTCAAGCATACTAACAAAGTAATCATGTCTCCTCAAAATAACATGGCCAAAGAAAGTTATCCCTACAAAATCATATAGTCTGGCTATGCTCTGTCTTCATCACACAAAATATTTAAATCATGCACAACCCCGATGACAAGCCAAGCAATTGTTTCATACTTTAGTATTCTCAAACTTTTTCAATCTTCACACAATACATGAGCGTGAGCCATGGACATAACATTGTATGTGGAATAGAATGGTGGTTGTGGAGAAGACAAAAAGGGAGAACATAGTCTCACATCAACTAGGCATATCAATGGGCTATGGAGATGCCCATCAATGATATCAATGTGAGTGAGTAGGGATTTCCATGCAACGGATGCACTAGAGCTATAAGTGTATTAAAGCTCAACAAAAGAAACAAAGCGGGTGTGCATCCAACTTGCCTGCTCACGAAGACCTACGGCAATTTGAGGAAGCCAATCATTGGAATATAGAAGCCAAGTTCTATAATGTAAAATTCCCACTAGTTATATGAAAGTGACAGCATAGGCGACTCCCTATCATGAAGATCATGGTGCTACTTTGAAGCACAAGTGTGGAAAAGGATAGTAACATTGTCCCTTCTCTCTTTTCTCTCATTTTCTTTGTTTTGGTGGGCTTCTTTGGCCTTTTTTTATTTGGGATTCTTTGGCCTCTTTTATTTTTCATAAAGTCCGGAGTCTCATCCCGACTTGTGGGGGAATCATAGTCTCCATCATCCTTTCCTCACTTGGGACAATGCTCTAATAATGAAGATCATCACACTTTTATTTACTTACAACTGAAGATTACAACTTAGAACAAAATATGACTCTATGTGAATGCCTCCGGCGGTGTACCGGGATATGCAATGAATTAAGAGTGACATGTATGAAAGAATTATAAAGGTGGCTTTGCCACAAATACGATGTCAACTACATGATCATGCAAAAGTAATATGACAATGATGGAGCGTGTCATAATAAACGGAATGGTGGAATGTTGCATGGCAATATATCTCGGAATGGCTATGGAAATGCCATAATAAGTAGGTATGGTGGCTGTTTTGAGGAAGGTATATGGTGGGTGTATGGTACCGGCGAAAGTTGCGCGGCACAAGAGAGGCTAGCAATGATGGAAGGGTGAGAGTGCGTATAATCCATGGACTCAACATTAGTCATAAATAACTCATATCCTTATTGCAAAAATCTACAAGTTATCCAAAACAAAGTACTACGCGCATGCTCCCAGGGGGATAGATTGGTAGGATAAGACCATCGCTCATCCCCAACCGCCACTCATAAGGAAGACAATTAAAAAATAATTCATGCTCCAACTTCATCACATAACGGTTCACCATACGTGCATGCTACGGGAATCACAAACTTTTAACACAAGTATTCCTCAAATTCACGACTACCCAACTAGCATGACTCTAATATTACCATCCTCATATCTCAAAACAATCATCAAGCATCAAATTGATCATAGCATTCAATGCACTCTATATGCTAGTTTTCATTATACCCAACTTGGATGCCCATCATATTAGGACAAATTTTATAACCAAAGCAAATACCATGCTATTCTAAAAGACTCTCAAAATAATATAAGTGAAGCATGATATATCAATAATTTCTACAAAATAAAACCACCGCCATGCTCTAAAAAGATATAAGTGAAGCACTAGAGCAAAATTGTCTAACTCAAAAGATATAAGTGAAGCACATAGAGTATTCTAATAAATTATGAATCATGTGTGTCTCTCCAAAAAGGCCTGCACAACAAGGATGATTGTGGTAAACTAAAAGGCAAAGAATCATATCATACAAGAAGCTCCAAGTAAAGTTATCGATAGACGAAGACGAAAGAGGAGATGCCTTCCGGAGCATCCCCAAGCTTAGGCTTTTGGTTGTCCTTGAATTACCTTGGGGTGCCATGGGCATCCCCAAGCTTAGGCTCTTGCCACTCCTTATTCCACAGTCCATCAAATTTTTACCCAAAACTTGAAAACTTCACAATACAAAACTCAACAAAAAATCTCATAAGTTTCGTTAGTGCAAGAAAGAAAAACCACCACTTAAGGTACTGTAATGAACTCATTATTTATTTATATTGGTGTTAATCCTACTGTATTCCAACTTCTCTATGGTTCATACCCCCGATACTAGCCATAGATTCATCAAAATAAGCAAACAAGACACGCAAAACAGAATCTGTCAAGAACAGAACAGTCTGTAGCAATCTGTAACTCTCGAATATTTATGTAACTCCAAAAATTCGACCAAATTAGGAAAACCTGAGAAATTTGTGTACCAATCCACACAAAAAATAACCAGATCAAAATCACGTTTGTGTGAATTATCAAAACTAATTTACTGGGTGCAAAAGTTTCTGATTTTCAGCAGGATCAATACAACTATCACCGTAAGCTATCCTAAAGGTCTTACTTGTAACTTTATTGAAACAAAATGATGCGGAGCATCCCTCGACTACTCGCACCAACACTTCATCACCACCGCAAGCACCAAGTGGCCCAATGACAAGAACACGTGCATGCGCCATCGAAAACGAGGTTGACTATCTCCTCTTTGAGTTTCGTTCGGTTTCACATGGGAATTGGATTCTACCATCATCGGAAACATTGTGCATGCTTAGGTACCAACAAGATGATAGTGAGGAGGAGAAGGCGGAGACTCAAGTGACCACGAAGCAAGGGAAAGAAGAGCAGGAAGGAGAGAACGAGAAGAAGGAAGAAGGAGGAGAAGGGGCAACCCCCTTGGACATCCCGGGTGCCCGGCCATGGCAGCCCCGGGTGCACGCCGTCCACCTGGGCTGCACCCCAGCCGGCCCCGGGTGCCCGGCCCCAAGGCCCCGGGTGCCCGGCCCATGCCCAGCCGGCCACTGGAAGGCACGCCGGGTGCCCGGGCTTGGAGCCCCGGGTGCCCGGCCCCTCGCCTGCCTGCTGCTGACCTGGCCGGGTGCCCGGCCACTTCGCCCCGGGTGCCCTGCCCCGCCTGGGCGCGGCTCCCTGACCGGTACGGGTGCCCACCGGTTCCACCCCAGGTGCCCGGACCCTTCCCCGTGGCTACGCGTTTTTAGGGACATTTTAGTCCTTTGTACCCCTCTTTCACTAAGTTTCGTCCCTAGCCTATATATACTTATCTTCTAGGCCATTTGGAAGGTTAGCAAAGATTAGATTAAACATTGTGAGCCTTTGCTCCTTGTATCCTCTCCTCTTTGGAGATCAAGCCCCCACCTAGGGAAGAATCCATTGGATTGTCAAGGCCTCCTCTTGGAGAAGATCATCAAGACCTCACATAGTGGGAAGAATTTACCAAGTGCTACTCTCCTTGTATTGATCTTGTAATCTTGTGGATCTCATGTATGCTACTCTAGTAGATGTAATATTTGGGTTTGTTTGAGAGTTTTGTTCTTGCTGTTCTTGAGTGTTTTCCTCCTTTTCCCCCTCCGAGTGTGAAAAGATCCTTCCTAGGGTTTGACCCTACAACATCTTGGTATCATGAGCAAGGTTTATTCACATCTTGGAGGCCCATCCCCCCATTTGCTAGCTTGATTTTGTTGTTTTTCGTCCAAACCCGAAATCCCCACAAAAATAGCCCCAAAAAAATTTCCTTGCAATTTGTTGGATCTTGTGAGATTTGGTTGTTTTGGTCCATGGATTTGATGTTTGGCAAGTGGATCTAGCCCCTCCCCAACAATCCCCACCGTTCCCACCACGAAATCCACCAAATTTGGCCTTTCCCCAAAGATTTCCGCCCATATCGGCCACCACCGGGTACCCGCACCTCGAACCACCGGGCACCCGCACCGCGCCCAGCCACCCCCGGGCACCCAGACCTCACACCCCCGGGTACCCGCACACCCCCAAATCAGCCCACTACCAACACCATTTTGGCCATAACTTCCACCTCCCAAGTCCGTTTTTCGCGTTCTTTAGCTCGTTTAGAAGCTCTTGACATACCCCATCCACTCATCCCACTACCACCACCATTAGCCCCATCCAAAAAATCATCACAAAAACACCCACCTTCCGCATTTGACCGATTTTGTGTTGCCATTTGCATTTCCTAAGGTGTTTTGGCTACTTAGGAGCGTGTGACATCTTTGTCACCATCATCGACTCGGAGTCATCTTCATCGCTAACCGTAAGAAAGGACGGTAACCTCGATGACACTCACTCCTTACCTTGCTTTTGCATTGATAGGCCGAGCCACTTTGCGTCGCTTACCCATTGATACTAGCAAGTTGAGAATTGCCGGGCCACGCTATTGTGCACCGTAGTGATCATGTTATCATCTTAGTGCCATAAGTCTCTCCTGTGCATATCATACATACTTGTCTCATTCTTACTCGGCTCGAGCATCAAGCATAGAGAAAAAAAGAGAGAAGAAAAGCTTTTAAGTAGAAGAGGAGAAACAAAGAGCTTGTAAGCAATAGAGTTGGGCCATTTGCATACCTATATCATCTTGGTCATCCCATATATACCATAGTTGGGATTGAAGACGACACGGTTCTCTCATAGGTAGGTGCACAAGCGTATCTTGCCCATTTGAGCAATCGAGCTAGTGTCTCTCGAGCATTCGCACAACAAGAGCATTTTCCGTGGTTGCACATTTCAAACTCACCCCTTGGTTGTGCGGATCCCATCTATCTTCCGTGTGTGTGTACCTAGTGATACCTTTGGGTTTGATCTATTTTCTTTACTTGCATTTTTGTGAACCTTCACAACCTTATCGATATCTTGACTAACATTTGCTTGGAATTTTTGCCACCATCCTAACCGAGATACTCCATTAAGCCTCTTACTTGTAGGTGTGAGAAACAAACCCGGTTCCAATTCTCCTATTATGGCATTACATTGAGCGACACTTGTTACATTTTCAATCCTCGGAGAAGGTAACTTTGGTATTGTTCTCTCACTTTCCTACTCACCCCACTTGGTTATGATGGATAGGCCAAGCGCATCGTCGAACCCACTTTTCGAGGAGCAAGGAGATGATTCCGGATATGTCTCCAAGAACCACTTCTTCATCGCGCAACGAGCGCTTCATCAAGAAAACGTCGCATTGGGTGAATGCTTCGAACAACTCGCCTCCGACCTTCGTCAAAACATCGACGACAAATTCAACACACAAATGGAAGAGCTCTGCAACATGATCGTTCGATGCTCGTCTTCCTCATCGGCTTCTTCAAGACGGCGCCACTCAAGTCACCGTATAAGTCGGCAATCTTCAGACTACTCTTCTTATGATGCAAGTCCACCACGAGCTCGCCCTTCTCGACGTGATCATCATTAAGCTCACCAAGTTCAAGAAAATCCATTCCATGGCAATGGATTACAAGACCGAGTTCGAGCACGTGAACAGATGCGACACCAAGTCCCTCATGGAGCAATGGAGCAAGAGAAAATACCTCCACAAGTACCACCTCAAGCCCCTCAAGACGGTGATGCACTTCGACAAGCACAAGAGCAACGTGAAGCACAAGCCCTCGACCGTGAAGCTCAAGCACTTGAAGCACAACAAGCTCTACGCGAGGCCACTAGAGTCGTTGAAGTCCGCAACCGCCAAGTGCGAGAACAAGAAGAAGCCTCCCGACGCGAAGAACAACAAGAAAGGCGCAACCAAGCGCACATTCCTCGCCCTCCTCCAAGACAAGAGCGACACCAAGTGGAACAAGTGCTTCAAGACCCTCCTCCATGCCAAGAGCGACATCATGAGGAACGAGCATTTGAGGACTTTCCAAGGCAAGAGCGATATCACAACCGCTATCAAGATGAAGAACTCCGCAACGGAAAGCTCAAGTTCACCATGCCAAAGTTCTCCGGAAGCAATGATCCCGAAGAATATCTCTCTTGGGCATTGAATGTGGACAAGATTTTTTGCCTCCACAACTACGATGTAGAAAAGAAGATAGCCATGGCCTCCCTCGAGTTCCAAGACTACGTCCTCATTTGGTGGGAACAAGTGATCAAGCAACGACATACAAGAGGCGAACCACCAATCACAACTTGGGAAGCCATGAAGGAAGTCATGAGAGCCCGCTTTGTGCCTACTCACTACACTCGAGATCTTTTCAAGAAGTTGCAACTCCTCAAGAAAGGCACCAAGACGGTGGAAGAATACTACCAAGAAATGGAGATTGCCATGATACGAGCCAGTGTCAAGGAAGATGACGAGCAAACAATGGCACGCTTCTTGAACGGCCTCAACCACCTAATCAAGCGGATCGCCGACTTCCAACCATACTCCAACCTTGTTGAGCTAGTTCATCAAGCGACCAAGGCCGAGCGACAAGTGCAAGATGACTTCAAATACGCCAAGTACTCATCCAAGACCTACGGCTCCTACTCTCAAGCTCCCGCAACTTCGGCACCTCCTACATCAACTCGAGCATCACCAAGTACCGGCGACAAGTCAAGTTCCAAGCAAGTGGCACCTTCCTCGACTCGTCCTCCGGCAAGTACCTACAAATCCAAGACTCTTTCATCTTCGGCGCCTCCCGATGATCCCGTCAAGACAAGTTCAATCAAGTGCTTCACATGTGGCGGTCGAGGTCACAAGTCCTTCCAATGCACCAACAAGCGAACAATGATCTTCAATGATGACGGCACATATGACTCAATGAGTGAAGAAGAAATGGAAGCCATTGAGGACGTGGCCATGCACCAGTGCGTGAACAAAGATGAAGATGACCAAGTCTTTTGTGACAATGATTCAAGTCCCTCTCTCGTGGTCTCCAAGGTCTTGATGCTTCAACACCACCAAGAAGAAGACCAACGGTGCCACATCTTCCACACCAAGGCCGGCATCAATGGAAGGTCCATCAAGGTCATCATCGATGGAGGTAGTTGCTACAATTTGGAAAGTGAAGAACTATGCTCCAAGCTTCAATTGGTCAAGAGGAAGCATCCGCACCCTTACAAGGTTCAATGGCTAAGTGACTCCGGCACTACCCGAATTGAGCATACGGTCCAAGTCTCCTTCAAAATTGGTGCATATGAGGACACCTTGGAGTGTGATGTGGTCCCAATGACCATTTGCCACCTCCTTCTTGGTCGACCATGGCAATTCGACCGTGGGGTTATCCACAATGGGCGTACCAATCACTATAGTTTCAAGATGAAAGGGAAGGAATATGTGCTACGGCCTATGTCTCCTATTCAAGTGATAGCCGACAAGCAAGCCACCCATCATGGAGAGAAGAGTGAGAAAGTGATCCACCCAAATGTGAGTGAGAGCCACAAGCCAAACTTGAGCGCCTCTTCGCCTAGAGAGAAAAACCTCATACTATTTGCCACAAAAAGTGAGATGAGAGAAGTGTGTGAGAACCCATCGAGTGTGATGCACTTTGTCCTTGTGTGCAAGGATGGAGAACCAAAAACTAACACCTCTCACGAGCTACCTATGGTGTTTCAATCTCTTTTGCAGGAATTTCAAGATGTTTTCCCCGATGAGCTACCTCCGGGTCTACCTCCTCTTTAAGGCATTGAGCATCAAATCGACCTCATCCATGGCCCTCCTCTTCCAAACAAGGCTCCCTACCGCGTCAACCCCGAAGAGACAAAGGAGATTCAACGGCAACTACAACAACTCATCGACAACGGTCATGTACGTGAAAGCTTAAGCCCTTGTGTCGTTCCCGTTATACTTGTGCCCAAGCAAGACGGTACATATCGCTTCCGTTCTGATTGTAGACCCGTAAATGCTATTACCGTTCGCTATAGGCATCCCATTCCTCTCTTAGATGATATGCTTGATGAACTTAGTGGAGACAACTTTTTCTCAAAAAATGATCTTAAAAGTGGCTATTATCAAATCCGCATACAAGAGGGTGATGAATGGAAAACCGCTTTCAAAACCAAATTTGGCTTATATGAATGGTTAGTCATGCCTATGGGTTTATCGGAGGCTCCCGGTACTTTCGTGCGTCTCATGCACCATGTACTTCGCCCTTATATTGGAGTCTTTATTGTGGTTTACCTCGATGATATTCTTGTGTTTGGCAAAACCATGAAAGAGCATCTTAATCATGTTAGGGCTGTTTTGCAAACACTTCGCAAGGAAAGTCTTATGCCAACATGAAAAAGTGCACATTTGGTGTTGACAAAGTAGTTTTCTTGGGTTTTGTTGTCTCTTCCAAGGGTGTCCATGTTGATGAATCTAAAATTGAAGCAATTAAAAATTGTCCCCAACCCACAAATTTGCAACAAGTGCGAAGTTTTCTTGGCCTTGCGGGTTTTTATCGTCGCTTTGTGAAAGATTTTAGAACTATTGCCGCTCCTTTGCATGCTCCTTTTGTTTGGGGACCTTTGCAATCAACCGCTTTTGATGAGCTCAAATCTTTGCTTACTCATGCTCTGATTCTTGCTTTACCCAACTTTGAAAAAACTTTTGAGGTTCATTGCGATGCAAGTGGTACCGGAATTGGTGGCGTTTTGATGCAAGAAAAATGACCTATTGCTTATTTTAGTGAAAAACTTTCCGCTGCTCAACTTAACTATCCCATCTATGACAAAGAATTTTTTGCTTTAGTGCGTGTGTTACATGTGTGGGAGCATTACCTTAGGCCGCATGAGTTTGTCATACATACCGATCATAAAACACTTAAATACCTCAAAGGTCAAACCAAGTTGAACAAACGGCATGCTAAATGGAGTGAATTCATTGAATCTTTTCTCTATGTGATAAAGTACATTAAGGGCAAAGAAAACGTGGTGGCGGATGCCCTTTCCCGCAAATGCATGTTACTTACTCAACTTGAATTGAATGTCATAGGATTTGATCATATCAAAGATTTGTATGAGGGTGATGTGACTTTTGCTACTCCTTACGCTAAGTGCGTGACGCATACTTCTTGGGAATGATATTATATCAAAGATGGTTATCTTATGAGAGCTAACAAACTATGCATTCCCAAGTCTTCTCTTCGTTTGCTCCTTTTGCAAGAGGCTCATGGAGGTGGACTCATGGGACACTTTGGACGCGACAAGACTTTCGCCACGCTCTCCAAGAACTATTATTGTCCCAAGATGTTTCGCGATGTTGCCCGCTTCACCAACTGGTGCTCTACATATTGCAAAGCTAGGTCACACTCTCAATCCCATGGTTTACATATGCCAGTACCTATTCCACATCAACCTTGGGAAGACATTAGCATGGATTTTGTGCTTGGATTACCTAGAACTCAAAATGGCAAGGATTCAGTTTTTGTTGTTGTGGACCGTTTCACATGTTGCCAATCTCTTTTGTAGGGAAATCTTGACGTTGCACGGCGTGCCAAAGACAATTGTGTCGGATCGAGACGTCAAGTTCTTAAGCTACTTTTGGAAGACACTATGCGCCAAGCTTGGGATCAAGCTACTATTCTCCACGGCATATCATCCTCAAACCGATGGCCAAACGGAAGTCACCAACCGAACGCTTGAGACTCTCCTACGTGTGTTGATCAAGAAGAACATCATGGAGTGGGAGGAGTGCCTACCCATCGCCGAGTAAGCCTACAATCGTGCAAGACACTCTACAACTAGCAAGTCCCCCTTCGAGGTCGTCTACGGTTTCAACCCTTTGTCGCCATTGGACATCCTTCCTCTACCGCTTCAAGAACGAGCAAACATGGACGCAAGTGCAAGAGCCACCTACCTCAAGAAGATGCATGAAGAAAGATGTTCCACGATCAAGCGCCAAGTACAACGACTTGCTTCCAAGCTCAACCTCAACAAGTCTCCTAAGGTGTTCCAACCGGGTGATCAAGTATGGATACATCTCCGCAAAGACCCCCTTCCCCAAGGAACGCAAGTCCAACCTACTTCCAAGAGCCAACGGACCATACAAGGTGATCGCACGCTACAACGACAACGCCTACAAGGTCGACATCCCATGCGACAAGTACAACATTAGCGACATCTTCAATGTCAAAGACTTGGCCAAGTACCATGGTGATGAAGAACATGATCCGTGGACGGATCTTTCCCAAGGGGGGGAAGATGATGCGGAGCATCCCTCGACTACTCGCACCGACACTTCATCACCACCGCAAGCACCAAGTGGCCCAATGACAAGAGCACGTGCACGCGCCATCGAAAACGAGGTTGACTCTCTCCTCTTTGAGTTTCGTTTGGTTTCACATGAGAATTGGATTCTACCATCATCGGAAACATTGTGCATGCTTAGGTACCAAGAAGATGATAGTGAGGAGGAGATGACGGAGACTCAAGTGACCATGAAGCAAGGGAAAGAAGAGAAGGATGGAGAGAACGAGAAGAAGGAAGAAGGAGGAGAAGGGGCAACCCCCCTTGACATCCCGGGTGCTCGGCCATGGCAGCCCCGGGTGCCCGGCCTCCACCTGGGCTGCACCCCAGCCGGCCCCGGGTGCCCGGCCCAAGGCCCCGGGTGCCCGGCCCCTCTCCTGGGCTTCGCCCAGCCGGCCCCGGGTGCCCGGCCCATGCCCAGCCGGCCGCTGGAAGGCACCCCGGGTTCTCGTCCCCTCGCCCGCCTGCTGCTGACCTGACCGGGTGCCCGGCCACTTCGCCCCGGGTGCCCGGCCCCGCCTGGACGCGGCTCCCTGACCGGTCCGGGTGCCCGGCCGGTTCCACCCCGGGTGCCCGGACCCTTCCCCGTGGCTACGCGTTTTTAGGGACATTTTAGTCCTTTTTACCCCTCTTTCACTAAGTTTCATCCCTAGTCTATATATACTTATCTTCTAGGCCATTTGGACGGTTAGCAAAGATTAGATTAAACATTGTGAGCCTTTGCTCCTTGTATCCCCTCCTCTTTGGAGATCAAGCCCCCACCTAGGGAAGAATCCATTGGATTGTCAAGGCCTCCTCTTGGAGAAGATCATCAAGATCTCACATAGTGGGAAGAATTTACCAAGTGCTACTCTCCTTGTATTGATCTTGTAATCTTGTGGATCTCATGTATGCTACTCTAGTGGATGTGATATTTGGGTTTGTTTGAGAGTTTTGTTCTTGGTGTTCTTGAGTGTTTTCCTCCTTTTCCCCCTCCAAGTGTGAAAAGATCCTTCCTAGGGTTTGACCCTACAACACAAAAGCTATAAAACATGATTACTACAGTAACTTAATAATGTGAACACACAAAACAGTAGGGGTAAATATTGGGTTGTCTCCCAACAAACGCTTTTCTTTAATGCCTTTTAGCTAGGCATGATGGTGACAATGATGCTCTCATAAAAGATAAGAATTGAAACATAAAGGGAGCATCATGAAGCATATGACTAGCGCATTTAAGCCTAACCCACTTCCTATGCATAGGGATTTTGTGCTCAAACAAATTATGGGAAAAATAATCAACTAGCATGGGAAGGAAAAACAAGCATAACTTCAAGATTTTCAACACATAGAGAGGAAACTTGATATTATTGCAATTCCTACAAGCATATGTTCCTCCCTCATAATAATTTTCAGTAGCATCATGAATGAATTCAACAATATAACCAGCACATAAAGCATTCTTTTCATGATCTACTTGCCTAGAAATTTTACTACTCTCCACATAAGCAAGTTTATTCTTTATGGCATACGTATCATCACAATAATCATCATAAATAGGAGGCATGCTTTCATCATAATAAATTTGCTCATCAAAACTTGGGGGACAAAAAATATCATCTTCATCTAAAATAGCTTCCCCAAGCTTGTGGCTTTGCATATCATTAGCATCATGGATATTCAAGGAATTCATACTAACAACATTGCAATCATGCTCATCATACAAAGATCTAGTACCAAACATTTTAATGCATTCTTCTTCTAGCAATTGAGCACAATTTTCCTTTCCATCATTCACACGAAAGATATTAAAAAGATGAAGCGTATGAGGCAAACTCAATTCCATTTTTTTGTAGGTTTCCTTTATAGACTAAACTAGTGATAAAACAAGAAACAAAAATATTCGATTGCAAGATCTAAAGATATACCTTCAAGCACTAACCTCCCTGGCAACAGTGCCAGAAAAGAGCTTGATGTCTACTACACAACCTTCTTCTTGTAGACGTTGTTGGGCCTCCAAGTGCAGAGGTTTGTAGGACAATAGCAAATTTCCCTCGAGTGGATGACCTAAGGTTTATCAATCTGTGGGAGGCGCAGGATGAAGATGATCTCTCTCAAACAACCCTGCAACCAAATAACAAAGAATCTCTTGTGTCCCCAACACACCCAATACAATGGTAAATTGTATAGGTGCACTAGTTCGGCAAAGAGATGGTGATACAAGTGCAATATGGATGGTAGATATAGGTTTTTGTAATCTGAAAATATAAAAACAGCAAGGTAACTAATGATAAAAGTGAGCACAAACGGTATTGCAATGCTTCGAAACAAGGCCTAGGGTTCATACTTTCACTAGTGCAAGTACTCTCAACAATAATAACATAATTGGATCATATAACTATCCCTCAACATGCAACAAAGAGTCACTCCGAAGTCACCAATAGCGGAGAAACGAAGAGATTATTGTAGGGTACAAAACCACCTCAAAGTTATCCTTTCGGATCGATCTATTCAAGAGTCCGCAGTAAAATAACATGAAGCTATTCTTTCCGTTTGATCTATCATAGAGTTCGTACTAGAATAACACCTTAAGACACAAATCAACCAAAACCCTAATGTCACCTAGATACTCCAATGTCACCTCAAGTATCCATGGGCATGATTATACGATAGGCATCACACAATCTCAGATTCATCTATTCAGCCAACACAAAGTACTTCAAAGAGTGCCCCGAAGTTTCTACCAGAGAGTCAAGACAAAAACGTGTGCCAACCCCTATGCATAAGTTCACAAGGTCACTGAACCCGCAAGTTTATCACCAAAATATACATCACGTAGATCACGTGAATATCCCAGTGTCACCACAGATAAGCACCTGCAAGACACACATCAAGTGTTCTCAAATCCTTAAAGACTCAATCCGATAAGATAACTTCAAAGGGAAAACTCAATCCATTACAAGAGAGTAGAGGGGGAGAAACATCATAAGATCCAACTATAATAGCAAAGCTCGCGGAACATCAAGATCATGCCAAATCAAGAACACGAGAGAGAGAGAGAGAGAGAGAGAGAGATCAAACACATAGCTACTAGTACATAGCCTCAGCCCCGAGGGTGAACTTCTCCCTCCTCGTCATGGAGAGCGCCGGGATGATGAAGATGGCCACCGGTGATGGATCCCCCCTCCGGCAAGGTGCCGAAAAGGGGTCCCAATTGGTTTTTAGTGGCTACAGAGGCTTGCAGCGGCGGAACTCCCGATCTATGGTGCTCCTGGATGTTTTCGGGGTATATGGATATATAGAGGCGAAAGAAGTCGGTCAGGGAGCCACGAGGGGCCCACGAGGGTGGGGGCATGCCCAGGGTGTAGAGCGCGCCTCCCTGTCTCGTGGTTTCCTTGTTGCTTCCCTGACATCTACTCCAACTCTCCTGGATTGCTTTCGTTCCAAAAATAACTCCCCCGAAGGTTTCATTCCGTTTGGACTCCGTTTGATATTCCTTTTCTGCGAAACACTGAAATAGGCAAAAAAACAACAATATGGGCCGGGCCTCCGGTTAATAGGTTAGCCCCTAATATAAAAGTGTATAGTAAAGCCCCTAAACATCCAAAATAGGTAATATAATAGCATGGAACAATAAAAAATTATAGATACGTTGGAGACTATCAGTGAATCTGACTCTTTTCGTTCAGTCATCCCGAGATAATTTCTGCGCAAAACCTAACCCAAAAATTTTCATCTCAAATCCAACTCTAAGGAATTTTGCTAAAATTTCAATACGGTGGGACAATTGTGGGCGCAAATACTCTAGTGCATTGAATCAAAGGTTGAAGCACTGGGGGATCGAATCTCAAACTAACTCGATGGAGATCATCTACGGCAGCAACAATGGAGGAGAATGTTGTTAACAACGATGGAATCCGATGGCGAGGGCACGCTGGAGACGAGTAGACGATCCGAGGACCACCGGCGATGGCAGTGATAGGGTGCAGGAGACGTGACGTTTGTGGAATTTCAACGTATGGTCCGCGTGAAGTATATATACCTGAGAGCTGTCGGCGAGAACGAGTGAAACCAATCGGTGGTACTGAGATGAGTAACTATTATGAGCACATCACTTCAGTGATGCCGAGAATTTCAGATCGGTTTCATGAAGATGGAAAAGTTAGATCAGTCCAAGTGATTTTGGTGGAACCGGATGATTGTGAATTGGTCTAACTGAAAAGCACTTCAAAGGTTTTGGAGGTCAGCCCTAGTCGGATCGGTGGATCCGAGTGCTCCTCACCTGGAGGGTCCAAAAAAGACTTGTTCAAATATTTTGTATATAGCAAGAAAGAATTTAGACAAATCGAGATAGATAGCTAGAGAATGTACTTATGCATTGTTGTATATCCATTTGGCCAAATAAACCAAATCAATCAAACTACAAATGGATGTCCTCGAATGGGAAATATGCAAACCAACATGCTCACACAATAATATAACAAATGAAATATGTGTCAAACATGCACAACCAATTCTAGCAACTATCAAGCAATGAGTGATTACATAGTCATCTATATATGAGTATATTGACTTAGGAGCCAAATGAGAACATTTGATCATAGGTCATACTCATCATTTAAGCACAAGTGGGGTTACCACTTTTACATAAAGCATTAATGTGCTCACATCATTAGAGTTGCTTTAGCTTAGTTCTTAGAGCAAAGCTCCCCCTAGATTTAATATCCCCCAAAAGAGGGATGAACTAACCTTGGGTTTTGTCGATAATGACTTCATGTAGATAGTGAAGATGTGGATGCTCAATGTTGATGTAGTCCATCAAGAGTTGGGAGCAATCCTTGAGTTTTGCACTTCAATGCCTACATGGGTTAGTCCCACAAGGAACTGAAAGCACAAGTGCTCCCTAGGTGACTTTGGTAATTAATGTCAACATATCTCTTGTTGGACTAACACTTTTACCTAGTATGTTTCAAATAAGTTCAACAATGGAGTGGCATGGACTAGAGGATGTGGAACCCCTTCAAGATGCTAAGGACAAAGGATTGGCTCAAGCTCCAAGCACAAGACTCTACATTTTCCATTTTAGTGATCCAAGATCACATTGAGTCTATAGGAAAAGCCAATACTATCAAGGAGGGATGAGGTGTTGCTTAATGGCTTGCTTGCTCAAAGTGCTTAGTGATATGCTCCAAAGCCCTCAACTACCTTCTCATATCCACATATGACCTAAACCAAAAGTCCAACTCGGCCCCACTGATTCTTTCTATCTGGCGCCACCGAGTTCAGATGTCATAGCCACTGCCACAAATCCTAGGCAAGTCGGTCTCACCGATAGGGATCTTGGTCTCACCGAGATGGGATTGTAATCTCTCTGTGTATGTCCATTACCAAGGTCTCACCGAGTTTGTGTAATCGGTCCTACCGAGATTACAATGCAAACTCTCTGTTCCTCTTTGCAACATTTCGGTCCAACCGAGATCAGCGAATCGGTCCCACTGAGTTTGCCTGACCAACTCTCTGGTTAGCCTATTACCAAAATCGGTCCCACCGAGTTTGTGTAATCGGTCTCACCGAGATTACGTTATTCCCTAACCCTAACCATATCGTTCCTACCGAGTTGCATGTCGGTCCCACCGAAAACCCTAACGGTCACATTATTTGCTAAATCGGTCCGACCGAGTATAACGATTCGGTCCCACCGAGATTGGCAAGTTGTGTGTAACTGTTAGATTTTGTGTGGAGGCTATATATACCCCTCCACCCATTCTTCATTCATGGAGAGAGCCATCAGAACGTGCCTACACTTCCAGCATACATTTTCTGAGATAGAACCACCTACTCATGTGTTGAGGCCAAGATATTCCATTCCTATCATATGAATCTTGATCTCTAGCCTTCCCCAAGTTGCTTTCCACTCAAATCTTGTTTCCACCAAATCCAAATCATGTGAGAGAGAGTTGAGTGTTGGGGAGACTATCATTTGAAGCACAAGAGCAAGGAGTTCATCATCAGCACACCATTTGTTACTTCTTGGAGAGTGGTGTCTCCTAGATTGGCTAGGTGTCACTTGGAAGCCTCCGACAAGATTGTGGAGTTGAACCAAGGAGTTTGTAAGGGCAAGGAGATCGCCTACTGCGCGAAGATCTACCCTAGTGAGGCAAGTCCTTCGTGGGCGACGGCCATGGTGGGATAGACAAGCTTGCTTCTTCATGGACCCTTCGTGGGTGGAGCCCTCTGTGGACTCGCGCAGCCGTTACCCTTCGTGGGTTGAAGTCTCCATCAACGTGGATGTACGATAGAACCACCTATTTGGAACCACGACAAAAACATCCATGTCTCCAATTGCGTTTGCACACTCCAATCCCATCCCTTTATATTCTTGCAAGTTTCATGCTTTACTTTCCGCTGCTCATATACTCTTTGCATGCTTGCTTGATATGTATTGTGAATGTTAAACTTGTGCCAAAACTCCACTTCAACTTAAAGAAATTAAAAGCTGCAACTTTTCTTGCTTAGAGTCTATTCACCCCCCTCTAGACACCTCTTCTCGATCCTTTCCATTGGTATCAGAGCTTTGGTCTCCATTGCTTTTGTTTAATCATCATTGGAGGAAGATGGATGAGTCTACTTTGGGGAGTATTAGACATAGAGTGCCTATACTTGATGGAGAGTATTTTCATGAGTGGAAAAATGAGATGCTTGTGATTTTCAATGAATATCATTTGAACAAGTACATTGCTAGCCCTTGTGCACCTCATGTTGATCCTATGCATCCTACCCTTGATGAGTCAATTGACATGATTCACAATCTTAGAACTGTTAATCTTATCACTAGAGGCTTGCCTAGAAACTTGATTGGATGTTTGCCTACTCTTGAGTGTGCCTACACTATATGGAAATTTCTTGAGGAACATTTTCCAAACTATTCCTTGAAAAATCTAGATGAAATTCTCCATAAGTCTATTGCCTTGAGTAAGATGAATTCCAATGATCCTATGTTTGGTGATTGTCTATTTATGCTTACAAACCTTATGCGTGCCAAAGGAGATATTGGAATTAGTAGTGATATTATTTCCGAAGCTATTAAAATTCATAAAGAAGATCATTGTCAAACTCACTCTAACGAATCACCCTATCTAGGATTTGATCCACCACATGACGATGTTGAACATGGATACTATGATGAGGATGATGATAGTGACTTTGATCTTGATGATGCAATAAGACACTTTGGTCTTATGGCAAATCTTCAGGGATATATGGCAGGAGGAAAGGAATGGGTTCTTGATAGTGGATGTACCGATCACATGACCGGAGATAAAGATATGTTTCGTGAGCTTGCTGAAAATGACGGCCCTCGAAAGTATGTCACTTTCGGTGACTACTCAAAGGGTAAGGTGGTTGGCCTCGGTAAGGTAGCCATCTCACATGATAGCTCCATTCAAAATGTTATGCTCGTTGAATCTCTTGGCTACAATTTACATTCGGTATCTAGACTTGCTGATTTCGGTTTCAATGTCCTATTTACTGAAGTAGATTGCCAAGTGTTTCGTAGAGATAATCATAAAATGGTCTTTACTGGTATACGTAGATGTGATCTTTACATTGTTGATTTCACTAAAAAGGCTCAACCTAGAACTTGCTTCATCGCTAAATCCTCTAAAGGTTGGTTATGGCATAGACGATTAGGTCATGTGGGCATGCGAAACCTTGACAAGCTTATTAAAGGAAATCATATCCTTGGCGTTAACGATGTCATATTTTATAAGGATAGACTTTGCAGCGCTTGCCAAGTAGGTAAACAGGTTGGAGGAAGGCATCTGTGAAGAACATCGTGACCACAAGGAGGCCACTCGAGCTACTTCACATGGATCTTTTTGGTCCCAATGCTTACAAAATCCTCGGTGGAAATTCTTTTGGTCTAGTTATAGTTGATGATTTTTCAAGATTTACGTGGGTGTTCTTTCTCGATGATAAATCACAGGTCCAAAAGATCTTCAAAAACTTTGCTAGGAAGGCCCAAAATCAATTTGAAGTGAAGATCAAGAAGGTTCGCAGCGACAACGGAACGGAGTTCAAGAACGCAAATGTGGACACCTTTCTTGATGAAGAAGGGATTTCACATGAGTTGTTGGCTACGTACACACCTCAACAAAATGTAGTTGTTAGGAGGAAGAATCGGATGCTCATCGAAATGGTGCGAACGATGCTTGATGAGTACAAGACGCCGAAGCACTTTTGGGCGGAAGCGGTTGAGACAGCTTGTCACACAACAAATCGCTTGTATCTTCACAAGCTACTCGTCAAGACGGCATACGAGCTCCTCACCAGTAACAAACCCCAAGTTGGATACTTTCGAGTATTTGGCTCAAAGTGCTACATTCTTGATAAGCATCGTCATTCTAAATTCGCTCCTAAGTCTCATGAAGGTTTCCTACTTGGTTATGGCTCAAACTCTCACACTTACCGTGTCTACAATAATTTCACCCGAAAGGTTGAAGAGACGGTAGATGTGAAGTTTGATGAATCTAACAACTCACAAGTAGAGCAATTGCCAGTTGATGTAGGAGATAAAGACCCCTCGGAAGCAATCCAAGACTTGTCTATTGGCAAGATTCGTCCAACAGAGGTGAAGGAGAGTACCTCGTCCGTCCAAGTGGAAGCTTCCACCTCATGACAAGGTGAACCAAGAGTTGATACAGAAGCATCCACAAGTGGGACACACCAAGATGAAGAAAACGAGGAAGTACACCAAGATGAATGTCAACAACCTCCTTCTCCACCATGACAAGAGAACGACAACGTCAACAATGAAGAAGGCCAAGAAGAAGAACAAGATAAGAAGATGTTTCACCTAGATCCAAGCAAAAGCTTTCACGAGTTCGATCAAGAGTTGCTAAAGACCATCCCGTCGAGCAAATCTACAATGATATCCAAACCGGGAGAATCACTCGCTCTAAAACTCGTTTAGCTAACTTTTGTGAACACTATTCTTTCATCTCTAGCATTGAACCTATGAAGGTTGAAGAAGCTTTGGAAGATCCGGATTTGATAAACGCCATGCATGAAGAGCTACATAACTTTGAGAGAAATCGAGTTTGGACATTGGTTGAGAAGCCCAACAACAACCACAACATCATCGGTACCAAATGTGTGTTTCGCAACAAGCAAGATGAAGATGGACAAGTAGTTCGCAACAAAGCACATCTCGTCGCCCAAGGATACACTCAAGTCGAAGGTATGGACTATGGTGAGACATATGCCCCCGTTGCTAGACTTGAGTCCATTCACATCTTACTTGCCTATGCTAATCACCATGATATCACCTTGTACCAAATGGACATTAAAAGTGCTTTTATAAATGGTGAAATAGAGGAGGAAGTTTATGTTAAGCAACCTCCCGTCTTTGTCAATCCTAAGAAACCTAATCATCTTTACAAACTTCACAAAGCTCTTTATGGTCCTAAACAAGCTCCTAGATCATGGTATAAATGCTTGAACAAGTTCCTTATTGAAAAAGGCTTTCAAATTGGAAAAATAGATTCTACTATTTTTACTAAAAGGGTTAATGGAGAACTATTTGTGTGCCAAATCTATGTTGATGATATTATATTCCGTTCGACCTGACAAGTGGGCCGTGTTGGGTGGTGTCACTGTTCGACCGTTGGGCCGTGGTTTCGTTGGGCCGTCCCTTGCATTAAACGTCTGCACGCGCTGCTAGGACAGAAGCCTGCTATGCATGCACCCAACAAAGCCTGCCTGCATGCGTCGATTGAGCCTGCAAGCGCCAATGCTATGATCCCACGATGCGTCGACCGAGCCTGCATGTGCTGACCGAGCCTGCATGCGCCGATGCATCCGCCACGAGCACTGACCGAGCAACTTTCTTGCACACCAGCCGCCACGGATGCAGCTACGATCACTGCCGCTGGTTCCTCTCTTCTAGCTAGGTGGCTACATATTTGTGGCTTGTGTAAAAAAAGAGCCACTCCCTTGCTTAGTTGTACTCATTCATCCCTACTAACAAAGCTTGCTTGCATGCACTAGGTGGTTACTAACAAGAGAACCCTACTAACAAGTCGAGCTCTCTAAGAAAATAATCAACAAATATGTAGTCCCTATATAGGGCCAACAAGCCCATAGCACGATCACATATCCCAAACTAGGAAGAACTTAATAATAGAATAGATAGAAAACTTAATAATAGAAATTAAGAAAAGGGCCAACAAGCCCATAGCAACTCCAACATAGTTCAATTACAACTTAACATAACATAGACTAAGAAAAGATAGAGGGTTTAGAACTCTAGCCGCCGCCTTCTCCACCTCGCTCCTCCTTCGGGCGCCCTTTTCGCTGCTCCTCCGGGGCGTTGTCGATGGGGTACGGAAGAGTGTGCATGCGCGTCGCAGTGGGGAAGATGTTGTTGTACTCCGTGAACCTGTTGTGGGTGGTGAAAGCAATGAACTCGGAGCCACACTAAAACACCCGGCCGAGGAGGTAGAAGGCGTCGAATGTGTTGGTGAAGTGGGCAAGGAGAGCAACCACCACCCGATTTTGGATGACCTCCTCGACACGGAACATCGTTGGATATCCCCTTGGGAGGTGGTGGTAGCCGGACGCGAGGAAGAACTCGGTGAAGTTCCTTGCGGCCCTCATCCTTGATATCGCCCACACACGTAGTGTGCGATGAACATACACGCCGTTAGGGTAGAGCCTCTCCGGCACGGTGGGTGGCAAGCGGTAGCTTGGTCCGGTGTACTGCATGGCTGAGGGATGTGCAGAAGACGGAGAAGGCGTCGAAGAGCAAGAGGGGAGATGGATGAGGGATGGCAGAGGCAGAGGGTGGCTTAAATAGCCATAGTGCTACATGTTATTTGGCCGTGTGAATAGTTTGTGGCCATTTTGCATGATAAAAATAAAGGGAACAAAAAAATTGCACGCGTGGCCAGTTGGCAGAGGCAGAAGAAAAAGAAGCTAATTGCACGTGTGGGAATCCGTGGTCATATATATTATATGAACAAAAAGAGACAATTTTTGAATAGTTTGTGGCCATTTTGCATGATAAAAATAAATTTGTCCCGTAAAAATTGGTCATTTGCTACGCAATGTCAACTGATTTCAAACGATGCAAAAATACAGAGCCAACATGTACAAAAACTAGAGCAAACGATGCAAAAATACAGAGCCAGCTCGTTGACAAAAAATAGAACTAATGATGAAAAAAACGACGCAATTCGACGGCCCAACCAGAGCTTGGTTTCCTTTTGGGCCCAATAACAACGTTTTTTTTCACGGAGTCAGTGGTGGGCGAGCAGCCGAGCACAACCAATAGGATCGCCTCTCGTGAATCGCCCCACGATCCAACAACGCGGAGCCGTCCTTGTGATCCAATGGCACAGAGCCTGCACAGAGCCAACCCACCTAGTTCCTTCTAGAAGGCTAGTTCTGAGGGTTGTCGCTTGGCGCGAGGGTATGATCGGACGGCTGACGTTGGGAGCTAGGGTTAGGCGAAACCCCGTGGGGTTTAGAGGGGTTTTGAGCAGGTCAACGGGGTTTTGATGGCTTTGACTGAGCATAACTAATTTAAAAAAAATCGAAAAAATATGAAACCTTCGTCATTTGTCGTTTTATAAGACAAACTAACGAGGAAAAATACTAAACTTGTCTATGGTCATTTTCATGAAAAAACCTTAGCTGGCACGATCGAGGTCAAATGAGCATCATTAGTTGTAAGAAAATAAAAAAATAAAAAACATGTGCACAATCTTGTCTTATGTGACATGTTACCAACAAAAACTCATAAACTTGGTCTATGGTCATTTTTATGATAAAACCTTCACACATATGAGCTATCATGTACAAGATTTCATAGAGAGGAGGTGGTGTTACTTTCTGTTTTTGAAAAATAAAAAAAATAAAAAAAATCACTAAAGCTTTATTTTAAAGTGAATAAAAAGGATCTGAAGTTAGTTTTCCATTTTCATATTTCAAAACGTGTTTTTAATAGTTTTTATATTAAAGCATATGTTTTCAAAATAAAATGTAAGAATATGAAGATTAATTCAAAAAATAGTGAGACTTCGAATCTACACTGTGGAAAGTGAATATGTGTTAATAAAAAAACATTTGGCTCATTTAGAGTAGGTTAAAAAAATTGATTACAAATGGGCTGTTTACCCTAGCGTGGGAGCTCATTTGGAGCACATTTTCTCAAATTCAAATTTATTTGACCTCCTCTAAATCACTTCAAATTTTTCACACATGATCTCCTACACAAACATAGATAGTTTGCCAAGGTTTTACTTGTTTTTGCATTTTCTTGAATTTATACTGTCCAGGTTTGCCAAGGTTTACATGATCTCATTTGGAGCATGCATTTGATTTCCTACACAACATGTGTGATGATTGCAGCACCTAATATCATAGTTCACAACATCTAAACATAACTAACCATAGATTCAGGACAGACAAATATACCACATGCAAATTTAAGGACAGACAAATATAGATAGGATAACCAGATTACTAGCATAACCAAATTCAGTTCAAGAGACCATAACCAATGACATTCAGTTCAACACACCAAAAGTAACCCAACAGTTCAACAAACCAAACTAAAACTAACACATCATCACATCATCGATCACATCACGCCGGAGTCAGGGCCTTCGCGTGGACGGCATGCTTCCCCATGATCATGTAGTCCTCCCCGCGAATCGCCACATCCTCAGCATGAGACAGAAGGTGATGGAAGCAGCCATCCCTTGGCTTTTGCTTGGTGGTGCAGTAGGGGCAGTGCCACTTCTTGAACTTGCGGTTGTAGAAGGAACCAACTTCCTTGGCCTTGATCTTCTCCACCTCCTTGGCTGTGAAGGACGCGATGTTGCCCTTGTACACATCATCTCCAGAATCATACTACAACATGAATGAATTGCATTAGATTCATATACATCATGTCAAAGGAACTAAATGAACAAGGGATATGCTTACCTCATATTCAGAATCATCACTAAACTCCCCCTCGTACGGGTTGTAGTCGGCCAGCTTCCTCTTCCTCCCCCCAACCATCATTCTCCTGAATATACAATTACATCCATCACTAGTAGCCAATTGAAAATTGGTATGCACACATGAAACATTGATCATAGGGCTAATATACTCCCAATATCAGCAATGTTTTAGAAGTGGGTTTTTTAATTTTTGTGCCCCTTAGCTCTATGCATTCAAAAACCACATCCATCACTAGTATATCAATGTATTAGATTTGTACACACATTGATCAAAAAAACCCAATATGACATTCAAATAACACATTGATCATTGGTCGTGCACACATATTGAAGAACATAGCTAATATATCAAATTTATATACTAATGATTCAAAACCCCCAATATGACAAATTTACAGACATTGAATCAAAATTATAACTTCTTAATCAATGGATTCCATTTGGGCATATGAGATTCAAAACCCCAATCTGAGTAGCATTCAAAAACATCTAGCATTAAAAAACCCAATCTGTGAGCACTAAAAACAAATCTAATAAGCATCATAGCATTAAAAACCCCAATCTGTTCACAAGATCTAGCATTTTTTCAAGAAATTTATCCAAATCTAAAAACAAATCTAAAAACCCCAATCATGCAGCACCTAAAATCATAGTTCACAACATAGCATTTTTGCAACGAATTTATCCAACAAACCCTAGTCCAAAAAACCCCGTCACCCCAACCCATACCCTACAGAAAAACCCCGCCCATCCGTCAAACAAACTACTCTAACCATCTGAACTACCGTATGAATCAAAATAATATAACCAATGCAACTAGGGAGCAATTAACTCTACAAGCTAAGCAAGTGCAAATACCTGCTCTTCCCCGGCAGGCGGCGCAACGGGGGCATCTAGATTGACTGCCTCGCTCGACGCCTTCACCTTCTGCAGCGATGAGGCGGAGCCCGCCATATCCGCAGTGGTTGACGCCGCCTGATGAAGCTATGTACCTAGGGTAGGGTCATGGACCTGTCCAAGGTACCCTCCCCAAGGACATCTCTAGAAGAAACCACCTTTCAGTCGACCCGGAAGTGTTCTCGACGGACTCAAAGACACTCGACCATGAAGCCAACCACTCGACTGCCAGGAGACCTAAAGTCACTCTGCACGCAAACGGTCTGTCATTAAGTAGCTTTTATGGTCATCATAGCACTTTATTTGTGGCGTTACCAGTAACGCCCAATCTTAATGTACTTTAAACCCTGCATAACTGAGGGCCGGAGGGGTCTGGCGGACTCTATATAAGCCACCCCCCTCCTCAGTGTAAAGGGTTCGCACCCTTGTAACTCATATACACATAATCCAGTCGACCGCCTCTGGGCTCCGAGACGTAGGGCTGTTACTTCCTCCGAGAAGGGCCTGAACTCGTAAACATCTTGCGTATACAACTACTCCATAGCTAGGATCTTGCCTCTCCATTCCTACCCCCCTATTCTACTGTCAGACTTAGAACCACGACAGTTGGCGCCCACCATGGGGCAGGTGTCTTAGCGACTTATTGGAGAAGTTGCGATTTTTTCCGATCTCCTTCACCATGGTTTCAGGCGGAGTTTTGGTTGAGGGCCGTGAGATCCGTCTCGGCGCGCTCACGTTCATCGCCGATGACTCCGCTTGGCTTCAGGAGGCTCCACTCGACATCGACACGCTCCCTGTCCATGGGGCGACGCACTTTTGCGCGTGCGTCCGCGGCGTCCTCCTGCGGCAACCGTCGACCCAGTATCAGTCGGCTCCTGTGTCGTCCTGCCTCCCAGTCTCCCGCCGGTGCAAGCGCTCTGGTCGGTCAAGGCTTCAGTAGTGGGTGAGGCACGCGGTGGCTCGCTAGTCGGCCACCCCCAAGTTGCGGCGATCGAGCCCGACGAATCTCTCTACGGCCTGTTCGACCTGTTGACTGGCTCCACAGAGACTTCATCCGAGTGCAACAGCAGTGATCCAGCGGTGGAGGTTCTGATGGTTAATGGACCACGTAGTCCTCCAGGCTTTCCCCGCGCCAACGGAGGCGACGACGGAGGTGATCCGGCGCAGGTCCATGAAGAGTATCTCCCCGATCCCCTCACTTCGCTGCAGAGGGAAGAACTTCACCGCCGGAACATGGATGCACTACACACTCCTATCGTTGGAGAAACCCCCGAGGCTCGTGCCTTAGAGGACGCCGCTTGGCCAACTTGGCTGAGCGCACTCGACTGGAGAACCTCCAACGAGCACTCGACGAGCGTGCGCGGCAACGGGTTCCAGACTCCAGTCGACGTCAACTCATTCCACCACCGACTCAGGTATATCGAACTCCGATTCAGAATCTAGCAGTTGCAGCCCGAATAGCAGAATCGATTTAGCCTTCCCAGTCAGAGGCTGGCAGTGGCTTGTTACAGATCAGAGCATTACTCCGGGCAGCAGGAGATCGAAATTCAGCTGTATCACAGTCACGGAATAGGATTCACAGCTGATCCGTCACTGCAAATAAAGTCCAGTCGGCCCATCGCCCAAGATCGCCCTCGAGGTGTGAGGAACATGGAGACCGGCATGATCAGTACAAGAACCGTGAGCAGTATGATCACTGAGGGAGTCCTGGATTAGGGGGTGTCCGGATGGCCGAACTATGACCTTTGGCCGGACTCCCGGACTATGAAGATACAAGATTGAAGACTTCGTCCCGTGTCCGGATGGGACTTTCCTTGGCGTGGAAGGCAAGCTTGGCAATACGATATGAAGATCGCCTCCCATTGTAACTGACTCTGTGTAACCCTAGCCCTCTCCGGTGTCTATATAAACCAGAGAGTTTTTAGTCCGTAGGACGAACATCAATCATACCATAGGCTAGCTTCTAGGGTTTAGCCTCTCTGATCTCGTGGTAGATCAACTCTTGTACTACCCATATCATCAATATTAATCAAGCAGGAGTAGGGTTTTACCTCCATCGAGAGGGCCCGAACCTGGGTAAAAACATCGTGTCCCTTGTCTCCTGTTACCATCCGCCTAGACGCATAGTTCGGGACCCCCTACCCGAGATCCGCCGGTTTTGACACCGACATTGGTGCTTTCATTGAGAGTTCCTCTGTGTCGTCACCTTTAGGCCCGATGGCTTCTTTGATCATCAGCCACGACGCGGTCTAGGGTGAGACTTTCCTCCCCGGACAGATCTTCGTATTCGGCGGCTTCGCACTACGGGCCAATTCGCTTGGCCATCTGGAGCAGATCGAAAGCTACGCCCCTGGCCATCAGGTCAGGTTTGGAAGCTTAAACTACACGGCCGTCATCCGCGGGGACTTGATCTTCGACGGATTCGAGCCACAGCCGAGCGCGCCACACTGTCACGATGGGCATGATTTAGCTCTGCCGCCGGACAACGCCCAGAGTGCCGCTCAGGTGTCCGCTCCGACCATTAGCTCGGAGCCGACTACGCTAGTCGGGGACAGACGGTTGGACGCCGCCCCAGGAGCCGCAATCTCTATGGCGATAGAGCCGAACACCGGTTTAGTCCTTTGTGAGGCTAGTGACTCCAAGGTGCCGGACTCCTGTCCGGACTCTGAACCTTCCGCACCCCTTCCGATCAAACCCAATTGGGCTCCGATCATGGAGTTCACTGCCGCAGATGTCTTTCAGCACTCGCCCTTCGGCGATATCCTGAGTTCACTAAACTCTCTCTCTCTCTTTGTCAGGAGAGCCCTGGCCGTACTATGGTCAGCAGGGTTGGGATGCGGACGATGAAGAAATTCGAAACCCACCCACCACCCACTTTGTAGCCATTGTCGACGATCTAACCGACATGCTCGACTTCGACTCCAAAGACATCGACGGTATGGACGCCGATGAAGGAGACGACCAAGAACCAGCACCTATAGAGCACTGGAAAGCCACCTCGTCATATGACATATACATGGTGGACACCCCCAAAGCAGGGGATGGCGATGAAAAAACGGAGGACGACCCCTCCAAGAAGCAACCCAACCGCCGACGTCAGCGGCGCCGCTCTAAATCCCGCCAAAGCAAAAACGGCGAGTCCGGCACCGGAGACGTCAACACCCGGGACAGTGCCGAAGACAACCCCCTCCAGCAGGATTCAACGCAGGAGGACGAAGGAGCCAGCCCTCATGAGAGAGCGGCAGACAGGGAGGTCGAGCACGACAATTATATGCCTCCCTCCGAAGACGAGGCAAGCCTCGATGACGATGAATTCATCATGCCAGAGGATCCCGTTGAACAAGAGCGTTTCAAACACAGGCTTATGGCCACGACGAGCAGCCTCAAGAAAAAACAGCAACAGCTTAGAGCTGACCAAGATTTGCTAGCCGACAGATGGACTGAAGTCCTGGCGATCGAAGAGTATAAACTCGAACGCCCCTCCAACAGTTACCCAAAGCGCAGGCTGCTACCCCAACTAGAGGAGGAAGCAACAAAACCTACATCACCAGTGTACGATGCGCCCGATCGGCCACCCCGTGGCTGCGACAAAGAGGCCTTTCGGCCCTCAACCCATGCCGCACCCCGGCGCCGCTCCAAGAATACCAGAGCACGGGGAAACGCAACAGACCTGCGAGACATATTGGAGGATAAGGCAAGGCAAACAAGATCGATCTACGGATCGCATGGCCACCCTACGTCACGTGACGATAACCGTCATGCCAGATACGATAAATACGGCCAGGCCGAATACAGCAGACAAAGCTCATCCGAGCTATGTCGCGATATAGCCCAGTACAGGGGCGCCGCACACCCACTATGCTTCACAGATGAAGTAATGGATCATCAAATCCCCGAGGGTTTTAAACCCGTAAACATCGAATCATACGATGGCACAACAGATCCCGCGGTATGGATCGAGGATTATCTCCTTCATATTCACATGGCCCGTGGTGATGATCTACACGCCATCAAATACCTCCGGCTCAAGCTTAAAGGACCAGCTCGGCATTGGCTTAACAGCCCGCCAACAGAGTCAATTAGTTGCTGGGAGGACCTGGAATCCGCATTTCTGGACAACTTCCAGGGCACTTATGTGGGACCACCAGACGCCGATGACCTAAGCCACATAATCCAGCAGCCAGAGGAATCGTCCAGACAATTCTGGACACGGTTCCTAACTAAGAAAAATCAAATAGTCGACTGTCCGGATGCCGAGGCCCTTGCAGCCTTCAGGCACAACATCCGAGACGAATGGCTTGCCCGGCACCTAGGACAGGAAAATCCAAAATCTATGGCAGCCCTCACGACACTCATGACCCGCTTTTGCGCGAGAGAAGACAGCTGGCTAGCTTGTAGCAATAACATAACCAAGAGCCCTGGCAATTCGGATACCAAGGACAACAATGCCAGGTCACGTCGCAACAAGCACAAGCGCCGCATTAACGGCGACAATACTGAGGATACGACAGTTAATGCCGGATTCAGAGGCTCATAACCCTGTCAGCGGAAGAAGCCATTCAAAAGAAACCCTCCGGGCCCATCCAGTTTAGACCGGATACTCGATTGCTCGTGCCAGATACACGACACCCCCGAACAACCAGCCAACCACACCAACAGGGATTGTTGGGTGTTCAAGCAGGCAGGCAAGTTGAGTGCCGAAACCAGAGACAAGGGGTTGCGTAGCGATGACGAGGAGGAGCCCCGGCCGCCGAACAACAGAGGACAGAAGGGCTTCCCCCCGCAAGTGCGGACGGTGAACATGATATACGCAACCCACATCCCCAAAAGGGAGCGGAAGCGTGCTCTCAAGGACGTCTATGCGTTGGAGCTAGTCACCCCAAAGTTCAACCCATGGTCCTCCTGCCCGATCACTTTTGATCGAAGGGACCACCCCACCAGCCTCCGTCACGGCAGATTCGCCGCATTGGTCCTAGACCCAATCATTGACGGATTTCACCTCACTAGAGTCCTCATGGACGGGGGCAGCAGCCTGAACCTGCTTTATCAGGATACAGTGCGAAAAATGGGTATAGATCCGTCAAGGATTAAACCCACAAAGACAACATTTAAAGGCGTCATACCAGGTGTAGAAGCCAGCTGTACAGGCTCGGTTACACTCGAAGTGGTCTTTGGATCCCCGGATAATTTCCGAAGCAAAGAGTTAATCTTCGACATAGTCCCATTCCGCAGTGGCTATCACGCCCTGCTTGGACGAACCGCATTCGCAAAATTCAATGTGGTGCTGCACTATGCATATCTCAAGCTCAAGATGCCAGGTCCTCGCGGAGTCATTATGGTAAATGGAAACACCGAACACTCTCTCCGAACGGAGGAGCACACAGCAGCCCTGGCGGCGGAAGTACAGAGCAGCCTCTCAAGGCAACTCTCCAATCCGGGTGTTAAACGTCCGGACAACGTCAAGCGCGCCCGAAGCAACCTACAACAAAGCCGACTGGCACGTTCCGAGCAAGCATAGCAGTGCGGCCCCAACCCCAGCCCTCGCCAGATGGTGATATCGGTACCACGCGTACATAATTACGCTTTGAAAATACCATGGGCATAAGGGGAGGGGCACAACTACGGCACGCCCAGAACGCGGCTCAACCGCACTTAGGGGCTCCCTATTCTGCCGTTTCCTTTTCTTTTTATATATTTTCAGGACCCAACTATTCGGAAGGCCTGTCCGGCAATACACTCACCAAACACACGATGCAACAGCCAGGGAGAGAACAAGCCGCGTCGAATGTCCAGGTGGTCTCTATAACAAGCTATATACCCGTTTTACTTAAATTCACGCAGCTTGCCCCTGGAGGGGGACATGTCAAATAATACCATCCCTTGCTTATCGCAATATTTGTATCGATCTGCTTTCATAGAAGCCCTTTTTAATAAATAATACATAGCTCTTATCTATTATTGTGTTCATCTATTTTATACAAATATGTTCAGTCATGACATTATGCAACCGTACACTTTGGTATGGCCAATACACCAGGGGCTTAAGCACCCCATAACATGGTGTGAGAAGACCGAACACTCTCATGAGTGCGGCACCCCGAACTTATAGCACTATATGCATCGGCTCTGAATCATGTCTTGGGTCAATAGTTGGGTTTGCCCGGCTCCCATATTTTGGTACCTTACGTTCCGCAATGTTGGCTAAGGTAGCGCTGGGAGAACTACTGCGATTCTGCCCCAGTTGAGCTGGGTTAACACCTCAGTAGAGAAAGCTAAAACTGATCGTCATGATAGTGCGAGAGACCGGTCGCTATTCGCGAGGTTTTTCAAGTCCCTAAAGACTTATGCCGCTTAGAGCGAGGAGCCGGATTTATCTGGCCAAGGCGTGGATAGCGCCCCAAACTCGGTCTTTCGAATACTAGGGGCTTCACCAAAATTTAAAATTATAGAATTCTATGGCTAAGTGAGAGTGATAAAGCATTATAAGTCCGATGGCCTTGTTCGTTGTGCTGAGTGCCTCCCTAGATGGACCCAAGAATGGGAACAAGAGCGCTCAGGTTTATCCCGAACACCCCAGCACTCGTGGCATGGGGGCAGAAGCCGACAACTTGCATCTCTCAGATTTAATAAACGGCCGCACAGAAGGTAATATTTTAAATTAACAAGCGTTGCTTAGCGCATATGAACAAAGTTTTCAGCGTACAGGATAACAGATGCGAGTCTACTCAAAAATTACATCTTTGGAGCATTCACCCGCTATAAGGCGGGCACCCTTCAGGATGCCCTTATAATACATCTCGGGCGTGCGATACTCCTTGCCCGGCGGTGGCGCGTCCGTCAATAGCTTCTCAGCGTCCAGCTTGCCCTAGTGCACTTTAGCACGGGCGAGGGCCCGACGGGCACCTTCAATACAGACGGAGCGCTTGATGACTTCAATTCATGGACAAGCGTCCACCAGCCGTTGCACCAGACCGAAGTAACTCCCAGGCATGGCTTCTCTAGGCCACAGCCGAACTATGAGGCCCTTCATGGCCTGTTCAGCCACCTTGTGGAGCTCGACCAGCTACTTCAGCTGGCCGCTCAGGGGCACCGGCTGTCCGGCCTCAGCATATTGAGACCAGAACACCTTTTCCGTCGAGCTCCCCTCCTCAGCTCGGTAGAATGCGGCAGCATCAGACACACTACGGGGCAGATCAGCGAACGCTCCTGGAGAACTCCGGATTCGGGTAAGTAACAGATAATTCACTTTTATATGCTTGCTTTGCATAAAGAATGCCTTACCCGCCGCTATTTTCTTTATCGCCTCGATCTCCTGGAGGGCCTTCTGGGCTTCGGCCTTAGCGGTTTTGGCACTCTCAAGAGCCAAGGCGAGCTCGGACTCTCGAGTCTTCGAGTCACGCTCCAAACTCTCGTGTTTTTCCACGAGAGCCTGGAGCTCTTGCCGCACCTCCGCCACCCACGCCTCCTGCTTCTCTCGCTTGGTACGCTCCAAGGCCGCACTGTTTTCGGCCTTGGACACCGCTTCCTTCAGGGTCGCCACCTCGGTCATGCCCCTGCAACATGCGCGTTGGTCCTATCATTTTTTGCAACCAGGTATTTCTATATACATTTACATATGGTATTACAGACCGTCCTTGTCCTCCAGCTGCTTCTTGGCACGACCGAGCTTGTTCTCGGACCGCTCGAGGCTCTCCTTCACTGCATTGACCTCCGCGGTCAGTGCGGCAGAGGTCAGCAGCGCAGCGTGCATTCCCATATTGACACATTTATGTTAGACTCCTGCGTATATCTTTTTAGATCCTCGGCTAGGCTTTTCTTCCCGAACACCAAACTGAGCATCAGGGGCTACTGTCTATGTGGTAGCATTTTTATATGTTTTGAATACATACCTCAAAGTCTGTTAACAGGCTTGTACAGGCTTCTGTCAGCCCGCTCTTGACGGACTGAACCTTCTGAATCACCGCACTCATAACAGTGCGGTGTTCCTCGTTGATGGAGGCGCCGTTAAGCGCCTCCAGCAAATCGTTCGGTGCCTCCGGTTGGACGGAGGCCGCCGGCGCCATAGGCGTGCCCTTCTTGTGAAGGCGCCGCCTACCGGTCTCTGGAACCGTTGATGGTTCCGGAGCAGTGTCCGTCCCAGGGCCGGACTTAGATCCCTCTGGGGCTTTACCCCCTTTGGGCCTGGAGTCCGGGAGGTCGCCTTGTGGCGCCTCCAGGACCACATCCTCCTGGTTTAGTCCCTTTTGGGACTCCACCTCGGCGTCGTCCGCAGGGAGCGGGGAGGAAGCCGTCAGAAGTGAAGCACTATTCACATCTGACGAATCTAGGGAGCCGCTCGACGAATCGCCGAGCTGAGCCTTGGGCGGACTGCATGATTGAATTCGGCGTCAGAAAATACCGAATAATAGAGGAGCGCCATAAGTTATTCTAGTATCCGGACACTTATGGTTTTGCCAGGGGCTTGACCCTGGATGGCCATCCCTCGCCGCCGTCTTCGGCATTGGAGGCGTAGTCCGGTAGAAGGGTCTTCCCCTTCTTGGACCCTCCGGCCTCCCCTGTTGGGGCGGCCTTCCTTTTCTTTCCTCCCCCCGTTGGAGGGCGAGAGGCTTCTTCTTCTTGCTCCTCCTCGTCCTCAGAGGCGGAGGGTACTTCGGGGTTGTCAGGTGATGAATCCGACACCACCAGGCGCCGGGAGCTCTTTGGAGTCCCCGTGGCCTTCTTCTTGGCGTTCTTCTCCGGCACCACGTGAGGTGCCGGAACCAGTAGCCCCGTCAATCGGGCGTCAGCTGGATATTCTGGTAAGGGAGCCGGACGGTTAACCAGCCCGGACTTCTTCAGCTAGGCCTGTCAAAGGTAAGGGAGTTTAGATCCCGCATAGAGTCAGACTATGAAAAACAAGAGTCGCGTAAAGGGTAGAATAGCTTACCTCGCTGGCCTGACGCCGTGAGCTGAATCCACGATCTTCGGTAGCGGATGCGGGGGCCTCGGCGCCCTTAAACAGCACCTTCTAGGCATCTTCATGCGTAGTGTCGAAGAGCTTGCTCAAGGTTTGGTGCTGTGCCAGATCAAACTCCCACAATTTGAAGGCCCGTTGTTGGCATGGGAGGATCCGGCGGATAAGCATGACCTGGACTACGTTGACGAGCTTGAGATTCTTGTTCACTGGCTTTTGGACGCGGGTTTGAAGTCCGGTCAGCTCTTCCGAATCTCCCCACGTTAGGCCCGTCTCTTTCCAGGAAGTGAGCCATGTGGGGAAGCCGGTTCTGAATTCGGGGGCCACCGCCCATTTGGGGTCGCGCGGCTCGGTCATGTAGAACCACCCCGATTGCCACCCTTTTATTGTCTCCACAAAGGAGCCCTCGAGCCATAGGACGTTGGCCATCCGGCCCACCATGGCACCTCCACACTCCGCTTGGCAGCCGCCCACTACCTTCGGCTTGACGTTAAAGGTCTTCAGCCATAAGCCGAAGTGGGGCTGGATGCAGAGGAAGGCCTCGCACACGACGATGAACGCCGAGATGTTGAGGATGAAGTTCGGGGCCAGATCGTGGAAGTCCAGGCGATAGTAGAACATGAGCCCCCGGACGAACGGGTGAAGAGGAAAGCCCAGTCCGCGGAGGAAATGGGGGAGAAATACAACCCTCTCATGGGGCCTAGGGGTGGGGATGAGTTACCCCTCATCTGGAAGCCGGTGCGCGATGTCGTCAAACAAGTATCCGGCCTTCCTCAACTTTTTGATTTGCCCCTCCGTGACGGAGGAGGCCATCCATCTACCTCCCGCTCCGGACATGATTGGAGAAGGTTGAGGTGGGAAGTGCGGACTTGGGCGTTGGAGCTTGAGTGCACGGGGATGGATAAGCAAATGAGGAAGAAGGCATAAATGGAAAGGGTAGATCCTTATCCCCTTATATGGGCGGCCGAAACTACAAGCCCCCACCAGCCTAATAAAACTCGCTTATCTCCCAAGCACCACGGTTAATGGCGCGGTTGGGTTACCCACGCCCGTATTGATGAGAATCCCGGAATAAGGGGACACGATCTCTACTTTGACAAGACGTGCCAAGGAAACTGCCTCGCTAAACACGCTGAGGTGGAATAGTAAAATGATTCGAATAAAGGCTTGGCCGTGGCGTCATGTCACGCTGCGGAATACGTCAGCAGATTAGATTGGTGCAGATATTATTCTCTCTACGATGGTATGTGGAACTTATTTTGCAGAGCCGGACACTATCCTTGTGTTCAACATATTCTATGAAGTATTCGGAGGAGGAACCCGCCTTGCAATGCCGAAGACAATTTGCACGTCGGACTCGTCGTCATTGAAGCCTGGTTTAGGGGCTACTGAGGGAGTCCTGGATTAGGGGGTGTCCGGATGGCTGGACTATGACCTTTGGCCGAACTCCCGGACTATGAAGATACAAGATTGAAGACTTTGTCCCGTGTCCGGATGGGACTTTCCTTGGCGTGGAAGGCAAGCTTGGCGATACGATATGGAGAGTTTTTAGTCCGTAGGACGAACATCAATCATACCATAGGCTAGCTTCTAGGGTTTAGCCTCTCTGATCTCGTGGTAGATCAACTCTTGTACTACCCATATCATCAATATTAATCAAGCAGGAGTAGGGTTTTACCTCCATCGAGAGGGCTCAAACCTGGGTAAAAACATCGTGTCCCTTGTCTCCTGTTACCATCCGCCTAGACGCACAGTTCGGGACCCCCTACCAGAGATGGATCACATTGCATCACACGGTAGAGAATGTATCTGATCACCAGGCAGTCTTTGCCTTCAAGGAAGCCATTAAGTACAGAGAGCTAAACCTAAAATTCGGTCGAACCAGAGACATGTCTCTGAGTCGATTAATGGAGATTGCCACCAAGTATTCCAATGGTGAAGAAGAGGATCGGCTTCGGAGTGGCAAACACAAGTCAGTCGCCCACGAAACCGGAGGAGAGAACTCCAGTCGGAAGCATAAGCGGAAAGCCAAGCCAGCTGCTCCTGGAGAAGCCTTGGCCGTGACTCAAGGAAAGTTTAAAGGGAAGCCCAAAGGGTCTTGGAACCCTAAGAAGGTGAAGGACATGGAAGGGAATGACGTGATGGATTTGCCGTGCCACATTCACACGAAGAAAGACGAGGAGGGTAAATTCATTTACCCGAAACATACCACTCGACAGTGTCGGCTCTTGATCCAGCAATTCTAGGGAAAACAGCCCAAAGATAAGGAAAAGGAGTCGGACAAAGTTGAAGACAAAGAAGATAGTGATGATGGATATCCCAGGTCAATTCCACCCTAATGATTTTTGCTGATGTTGAAAGCAAAAGTCGATTGAAAGTTATGAACCAAGAGGTGAATATGGTTGCTCCGGTGACACCCAGTTACCTGAAATGGTCTCAGACTTCCATCACATTCGACCAGTCCGATCATCCGACACACATAGCCACCCCTGGGAGGCAAGCTTTGGTGGTTGACCCAGTCGTCGAAGGCACTCGACCGACTAAAGTTTTGATGGATGGTGGCAGTGGCCTGAATATATTGTATGCAGAGACGTTGAAAGGGATGGGCGTTCCGATGTCCAGACTCAGTACCAGCAACATGAGTTTCCATGGAGTCATTCCTAGAAAGAAGGCTGAGTCACTCGGCCAAATTGCTCTTGATGTGGTTTTCGGTGATTCCAAGAATTACCGCAAAGAAAAGTTGACGTTTGAAGTTGTGGATTTCCAAAGTGCTTATCACGCTATTTTGGGCAGGCCAGCTTATGCACGTTTCATGGCTCGACCATGTTATGTGTACCTCAAATTGAAGATGCCTGGTCCCAAAGGTGTGATCACTATTACTGGCAATCGGAAGAAGGCGGAAGAGTGCTTTAAGAAAGGCTCAAAGATCGTCGATGCTCAGATGGCAGTGGTAGAGCTGCAGGAATACCAAAAAACTGCAGACCCGAGTGATTTGTTGCGAGCCAAGAAGCCCGCTTAGGAATTAGCATTTTAGTCATCTAGTGAGACAAAACTGATTCACATTCACTCGACTGACCCCAGTGCTGCTCCGACTCATATCTCTACAACACTCGACTCCAAATAGGAAGAAGCGCTCATCCAGTTCCTCCGTGAGAACTGGGACATCTTCGCATGGAAGCCTTCTAACATGCTGGGTGTTCCCAGGGGGCTGGCTGAGCATCGTCTACGAGTTGACTCAAAAGTGAAACTTGTCAAGGAACATCTTCGACGGTCCGCCGTCTAGAAGAGAAAGGCCATTGGTGAGGAGCTGGCTCGGCTCTTAGCAGCGGAGTTTATTCGAGAGATTTACCACTCCGAGTGGCTCGCCAATGTTGTCATGGTCCCCAAGAAGGACAAGTCACTTTGCATGTGCATTGACTTCAAACATATCAATTGGGCCTGCTCGAAAGATCATTTTCCTCTCCCCCGCATCAACCAAATAGTCGACTCGACTGCGGGATGTGAGCACCTGTCTTTTTTAGATGCCTATTCCGGTTACCATCAGATCCGTCTGTATGGACCCGACGAGATCAAAACAGCTTTCATCACTCCATTCGGGTGCTTCTGTTATGTCACCATGCCATTCGGCCTCAAGAATGCCGGAGCCACGTTCATGAGGATGATTCAGAAGTGTTTGCTCTCTCAAATCAGTCGGAATGTGGAAGCATACATGGATGATATTGTGGTCAAATCATGGAAGGGTTCCGATCTGCTGATTGACCTTGCTGAAACATTTGCCAACCTCAGGAGGTATGATATCAAGCTTAATCCATCAAAGTGCACATTCGGAGTTCCTGGCGGAAAGTTACTCGGTTTTCTCGTTTCAGAATGAGGAATCGATGCCAACCCAGAAAAAGTTGGTACTATACTCCGAATGAAACGCCCTGTGCGTGTGCACGATGTCCAGAAGCTTACTGGATGCTTGGCCGCTTTAAGTCGATTCATCTCTCGTCTCGGTGAAAAGGCATTGCCTCTTTACCGACTGATGAAGAAGTCAGACAAGTTCGAGTGGACTCCCGAAGCTGATGCAGCGTTTGTAGAGCTAAAAGCCCTGCTCTCCACCCAGCCGGTGCTTGCTGCCCCAATCAGCAAAGAGCCTTTGCTGCTTTACATTGCAGCCATAGGACAAGTCGTCAGAATAATACTTACGGTCGAGAGGGAAGAAGAAGGAAAAGCCTTTAAAGTTCAGTGCCCAGTATATTATCTTTCTGAAGTTTTGACCCCATCAAAGCAAAGATACCCTCATTATCAGAAGCTTGTATATGGGATTTATATGACCACGAAGAAGGTTGCTCATTACTTCTCTGACCATTCCATTACAGTCGTCAGCGACACCCCATTGTCAGATATTCTGCACAACAGAGATGCAACTGGTCAAGTGGCAAAATGGGCGATTGAACTCCTTCCCCTTGATATCAAGTTTGAGGCAAAGAAAGTCATCAAGTCCCAAGCAATAGCAGATTTCATCGCCGAGTGGATTGAACAGCAACTGCCGACTCAAGTTCACGCGTATGGCCATTTCACTCGGCGTCCGTCGCCTCATGGTCTATGGCAACTCAGATTTGGTGGTTAACCAAGTGATGAAGGAGTGGGATGTCAGAAGTCCAGCCATGACTGGTTACTGCAATGCAGTGAGAAAGCTGGAGAAGAAATTCGAGGGGTTAGATCTTCATCATATACCCCGACTGAAAAATCAAGCGGCTGATGATTTGGCAAAAATAGGTTCCAAGAGAGAAGCCATTCCCAGTAATGTGTTTTTGGAGCACATCCACACACCATCAGTTCAAGAGGATCCTTTCACCGAAGAAGCCCCACAGCCAAAAAGTGTCACGAATCCGACTAAAGTAGAGATCCCAGCTGTGGTCGACCTGATCATGGAAGTTTTGGTCATCACCCCCTACTGGACAGTGTCGTACATCGCGTATATCCTAAGGAAAGAGCTCCCGGAGAACGAAGAAGAGGCTCAACAGATCGTCCGTCGATCCAAGACCTTTACTGTGATAAAGGGACAGTTGTACAGGGAAAGCGCGACTGGAGTCAGACAGAAATGTATAACACCAGAAGAAGGTCAGATAATTCTTGACGATATCCACTCGGGGACCTGTGGTCATCATGCGTCCTCTCGGACCATTGTGGCTAAAGCATACCGAGCGGGATTTTACTGGCCAAGAGCAAATGAAATGGCGAAGGAGATAGTCGACAAGTGTGAAGGATGTCAGTTCTATTCCAATATGTCACACAAGCCCGCCTCAGCCTTGAAGACCATTCCACTCGTCTGGCCCTTTGCTGTTTGGGGGTTGGATATGGTTGGACCACTGAGAACTGGCAGGAGCGGCTTCACTCACTTGCTAGTGGCAGTCGACAAATTTACTAAATCGATTGAAGCTAAACCTATCAAGAATCTCGATGCTTGCACTGCTATCAGTTTTGTCAGAGAGTTGATATTCAGATATGGAGTTCCGCATAGCAACATCACTGATAATGGGTCGAACTTCGATTCCGACAAGTTCAAAGCCTTTTGCGCCTCTCAAGGCACACAAGTCGACTACGCTTCAGTCGCTCACCCCTAGTCGAATGGACAAGCGGAACGAGCAAACGGTCTAATTCTCAAAGGACTGAAACCCCGGTTGATGCGTGATCTCAAGCACGCAGCAGGCACATGGGTCGACAAACTTCCATCAGTTGTTTGGGGATTGAGGACCACTCCTAATCGGTCGACTGGGCGAACTCCATTCTTTCTGGTCTATGGAGCTGAAGCAGTTCTGCCGAGTGACCTGCTTCACGATGCACCCCAAGTCAAGCTCTACTCCGAAGATGAAGCAGAACAAGCCCGGCAGGATGCAGTCGACCTCCTAGAAGAGGAAAGAGAGATGGCCTTGATCCGCTCGACTATCTATCAGCAAGACTTGCGTCGATTCCATGCCAGAAATGTGAAGAGTCGAGCCTTCCAAGAAGGAGATTTGATCCTCCGAGTGGATCAACAGAAGCCACACAAGCTCGCTCCTACTTGGGAAGGCCCCTTCATCGTCACCAAAGTTCTCCACAATGGAGCATACCATTTGTACAATGTCGATCGCCAGATTAATGAGCCACGAGCTTGGAATGCGGAGCTGCTCCGCCCCTTTTATACTTAAGTACTCACTCAGATGAGATGTAATAAAAAGTACCTCTGTAGTTTGTTTATCAAAGACAAGAGTGTTATAATTTCCCCAGTGATTGTTTTTGCTTTTGTTTACATGAGAAATCCCCCAGTGGGTGGCTTAGCTGCGAATCCGTTTCGCCTAAGTTTGTAAAAAAATCCTACCGAGTGACGAGCAAGCCTCTCACTCGGGGGCTTAGCTGCGAATCCGTTTCGCCTAAGTATTTGAAAATCCTGCCGCGTGACGAGCAAGCCTCTCACTCGGGAGCTTAGCTGCGAATCCGTTTCGCCTAAGTATTTAAAAATCCTACCGAGTGGAGAGCAAACCTCCCACTCGGGGGCTTAGCTACAGTCCAGTACTCGTCTAAATATTTAAAAATTCTACCGAGTGGAGAGCAAACCTCCCACTCGGGGGCTTAGCTGCAGTCCAGTACTCGCCTAAGCATTTAAAAAATCCTACCGAGTGGAGAGCAAACCTCCCACTCGGGGGCTTAGCTACAGTCCAATACTCGCCTAAGTATTTGAAAATCCTACCAAGTGGAGAGCAACCCTCCCACTCGGAGGCTTAGTTGTAGTCCAGTACTCGCCTAAGTATTTAAAAATCCTACCGAGTGATGAGCAAGCCTCTCACTCGGAGGCTTAGCTGCAGTCCAGTACTCACCTAAGTATTTAGTCCATTCCGAACCGCAAGGACGACAAAGTGCAGGTCGACTGCTACCTTCTCCTTCAGAGCTACGCCGCAAATACAATGTGTGCTCTACAAGGACGACGAGGTGCAGGTCGACTGCTACCTTCTCTCTCGGAGCTACGCCACAAATACAACGTGCGCTTTGCAAGGACGACGAGGTGCAGGTTGACTGCTACCTTCTCCCTCGGAGCTACGCCACAAATACAACGTGTGCTCTACAAGGACAACGAGGTGCAGGTCGACTGCTACCTTCTCCTTCGGAGCTACGCCCCAAATACAATGTGCGCTCTGCAAGGACTACGAGGTGCAGGTTGACTGCCACCTTCTCCTTCGGAGCTACGTCACAAATACAATGTGCGCTCAATCCCGATCCGCAAGGATGCAGGTCGACTGCAATCTGTGCTCCATCCCTACCTGCAAGAGCGATGAAGCACACGACGACTGGATTTTCCACCTTAGAGCCGCGTCTCAAGCACTAAAGTATATTCCGAGTGAAGAACCAAGTTCGCTCGAAGGCAAATGCAAACATATTCAACGATAAGCCAAGTTTAGATAACATCCTACGGATTCAGAAGTGCTCAGGCGTCAAGCCTGTAAAAGTTTATCGGTTACAAAACCACTCGGCATTCCGAGACAAATTTAAGGCGAAGCATAGAAGTTTTTTACTCCTCAGGTGGAGGACTGGAGGGTGCGACAAACTGGTCCAAGTCAATTCCGTCAGCAATTCGAGTGGCAGCAGCAATAAAGGTCTCCATGAAAGACTGGAAGTCGTGCTTCTTGGTATTGGCCACTTTGACGGACGCCAACTTGTCCTCTCGCGCATCCTTGCAGTGAACACGGACCAGGGACAGAGCAACATCAGCACCGCACCTGGCAGAAGACTTCTTCCATTCTTGCACTCGACCTAGAACTTCATTCAATTGAGTCATTAGAGACTCGAGGTCATTTTGAAGCATCTCTCCCGGCCAGAGTGTCGTGTCGATTCGCGATGCCGCAACCTTCAGTCGAGCAAGGTAGTCAACAGCTCCAGCAACACGAGACTCCAGTCGGAGCATGTTCATAGCGGCTTCATCCTTCACAGGAGAGTTAATGGGGTCCAAGCTTGTCTCCACTTGACTGGTCTCCTCCTCGAAGTTTTGACAGAATTCTGTAAACACAATTCGAAGTTAAGCCAACAGTTCTATGATGAATCGACGATAACAAGTCAGTCGGATAGAAGAGATTACCTTCAAGCATGATGAATAACTTCTTGGCGAGCCCTCCCAGATAAGCCTCCAGATCGTTCTTCTTCCCCGCCAGTTCGCTAGCCTTGTCACTCATTCTTCAGACGGTTGACCTCCATGTTGGCCGCGTTGAGAGCAGCTTTCAGATTGGTGTTCTCCTCTTCAAGTTTACCGACTGAATCCAGTTTTTCTTCCACAAGTTTCGTTTTATCCAAAGCCGCCTTCTGCGCCTCGGCGAGGTCATGGTCCTTCTTCTTTAGAGCCTCCTTCATTTTATCTGCAAAGTGACAATGAGATTAGAATCAAGAATGGGCAGAAAGATAAAGACAGTGGTCAAGATTCTCACCAACCATACCTTTTGCTTCATCTTTCGCCTTCTTAAAGTTCTCCTAGACAAGCTTCAAGTCAAGGTCGAGCTGGATATGCTTGTTTTCCAATTCAATATAGCGAGCCACAAGCTCGCAAGATTTCTGCGAAGGGTCAATCGACAGACATCAAAGATAGGTTGCTTCCGAGTGATTAAAAGAAAAGTCATAACATTTCTAAGACCATAGCCGAATCAAAATATTCAATAGTAGTCTCGGGGACTACACCCAGTGGGTGCACTCAACGTGCCCCCACTGGTTCTTCCGACATGGTCCGATCAGTCGAAAGAAAGAGACAAAGAGGTTATGATCCTAAAACTATAGCACTATAGCTAACTGCCAGCAGTCAGCCATGGTCTCATCATGATATACAAAAAAAACATAGGTTCTTCAGACCTTAGTCGACTGCCAGTAGTCGACCATGGTCTCGGGGACTACACCCAGTGGGTGCACTCAACGTTCCCCCACTGGTTCCAAGATTCCATTCAACATGGTCCGACCAGACCGAGTGAAGAAGTTAGAGTGAAGAAATTCAAAATGCAAAGACTACAGTCGACTGCCAGCAGTCCACCATAGTCTCGGGGACTACACCCAGTGGGTGCACTCAGCATGCCCCCACCAATCCAAAAGTTCAATCGACACACCCAGTGGGTGTACAGATACAAAGATCTTCGGAAAGAAAATCTTCAGATAGCGGTGACCAACTAACCTGGACGTTGCTCTGAAGGGCTGAGCTAGCATCATAGGCCGCTTGGCTGGCTTCCCAGATCGCCTTCACCTGCTCGATCATGATCCCTGCCTGGCGTATAGCCTCCTTAGCAGCACCCGCTTGGTCCTCTGGTACGTGGTGTGTGGCGAAAAGGGAAGGCGGGTCAGCAGTCGACGACGAAGGTCGAGCAATCGTCAGCGGCACAGCGAAGGACACGGAAGTCCGAGTGATGTTGCCACCCTCCTGAACCAGCGTCTCAAGCACTGATGCAACCTGAGCAGTCTTGCCAGCCGGCGCCTTTCTATTCCCCCTCGGCCTCAGTGGAGCCTCGTCATCATCATCAGGGAGATCAATGACATGAGGAGGAGCTTCAGAAAAAGTCCAAAGTTAAAATCGAAAATCCAATCGACCAAAAGTAAAACTACAAAGATCATACCAAGGTTGGAGGTGGCAGCATCTTCCATTTCCTGGTCTTCGTTCTTGGCGGAGGTCTCGGAGGTAGTAGCACTGCAGATTTCAGAAACCAGTCGGTTAGCCAATGAGTCGACCAAAAGTCTGTTCATGCTAAACGAGAAAACACAAGTTCTGCTGTTACCCGGAGATGGTGGGAATGGTCATTCTCATCTTCGGCAAGGCCTTCGGTGGCTTTGATGACGCCGCTCGTGGATGCTTTGGTGCTTTTTCAGTTGGCGCCGGAGAAGCCGCCCGAGGACGTTTGGACGACTGCCCAACAGGCGCAGTCGCTTTGCCACGCTCGCTCACGGGGTCGTGGGTGAGCTTGGATCGCCTTTCCGTGTGAGGAGGATCGACTTCCTCCTCCTCCTCTTCACTGGAGCCGTCATCATCCTCCTCCCTCTCACCATCAGATTGCCACTCCTCCTCACTTTCGCCTCCGCTCGCCTCCTCCTCCTCGGCCTGTTCTTGCGCCCCGTTGGGCATTGAGTACATCTCAGTGGTGGCCTAGAAGATAACAAACAAGACAAAAGTCAGTCGACTAATTTTAAGCAAACAGAATGAAGAAAGCAGGATCACAATCACAGATGCAGAATTGGACCTGGTCTACTTCATATGATTGGTCGAGTGGAGGAATCCTCCTGGCTCCTCGGGGGTTGTCTTTGTTCCCTGTGATGCTCGCCAGCCACCTCTCCAGCGTGGCATCCTCGACCTCTTCCGGGTGGATCTGAGTGGTGTCCTTAGTGCTAGAATACAACCACATCGGATTATCTCGAGCTTGAAGCGGCTGGATGCGTCATCGGAGGAAGACTACAAGAGGTCCATGCCGGTCACCCCGTCACGGATAAGCTGGACAACACCTTTGACCAGCACCTTAACCTGCGCCTTCTCTTCCGGGATCACCTTCAAAGAGGAAGGCTTCCTCACTCGGTCCATGGAAAAAGGAGGGAGTCCGGTCGACTGCCCTGGCGTCGGCTGGTCTTTGTAGTAGAACCAGGTCGACTGCCATCCACGGACCGAGTCGGGTAGGATCATGGCCGGAAAAGAACTTTTCCCCCTCATTTGAACCCCAACACCCCCACACATCTGAATCACTTGTGTTCTCTCATCACTCGGATTGGCCTTTTTCACCGTCTGGGAGCGACATGTGAAAATGTGCTTGAAAAGAACCAAATGAGGCCGACAACCCAGGAAATTCTCTCACCAAGATATGAAAGCAGCAAGGTACACGATGGTGTTGGGTGTGAAGTGATGGAGTTGCGCCCCAAAGAAATTCAGAAATCCCCGAAAGAAAGGGTAAGGCGGCAAAGAAAACCCACGGTCGACATGGGTGGCCAAGAGAATGACCTCACCGTCTTGAGGCTGCGACTCAGACTCCTTCCCCGGGAGCCGCACCGATCCATGGGGGATCAGCCCCCCATTGGCCAGGTCGTCAAGGTCTTCTTGACGAATCGTCGAGCGGATCCAGTCACCCTGGATCCAGACCTGCGGCAGGCCGGCCCTCGATGAAGATCCGCCCCGACTGGTCGCCCTTCCCTTCGCCTTCGCCGTCGCTTTCTTTGCCCGCTCCAGGGCCGCCATCTTCTCTTTCACCATCGTCATCGGCGAGACGTGCACAGAGCAGCGGCACTGAGACGGAAGCGAACGCGGCGGATAAGTCTAAGGAAGAGAGGAGGAAATGAGAACGCACTGTTCAAAAACCCCCGTCCGGGGCTTTATATGAGGTTACTTCCGAGTGACTGACTTGTAGGCCCAGGCGATCCTGTCAAATCACGCAACAGTCGCGCGCGCGATACGTGGCGAAAAAGGTGGCGTGGAGATCGAGGCGTCCCTGCCTTACCCCATCTGATTACTGCGGCCTCCTCCGCCCCGCGCACTTCCCAAAGTTTGAATCCCGCTAAATCCGCGAGCTGCAGAGCAAGTCGTCAGACGGAAGATTTCCTCCGCTCTGTCGTTCGGAGGTCTCCAAGTAAAGAAATTCACTCGATGGATACAAAGAATGGATCAAGGCGACTGAAAAATAAGTTGATGTCGTCACCTAAGTTCATTGATCCAGAACAAGACATACTCATAGCACGAAAATGGGTCGGAAGTGTGTTCAACTCCTTCCCCACTCAAACCTCGATCCATTCGGGGGCTAATGATGAAGCTATGTACCTAGGGTAGGGTCATGGACCTGTCCAAGGTACCCTCCCCAAGGACATCTCTAGAAGAAACCACCTTTCAGTTGACCCGGAAGTGTTCCACTCGACAGACTCGAAGACACTCGACCATGAAGCCAACCACTCAACTGCTAGGAGAGCTAAAGTCACTCTGCACGCAAACAGTATGTATTAAGTAGCTTTTATGGTCATCATAGCACTTTATTTGTGGCGTTACCAGTAATGCCCGATCTTACTGTACTTTAAACCATGCATAACTGAGGGCCGGTGGGGTCTGGCGGACTCTATATAAGCCACCCCCTCCTCAGTGAAACGGTTCGCACCCCTGTAACTCATATACACATAATCCAGTCGACCGCCTCCGGGCTCTGAGACGTAGGGTTGGTACTTCCTCCGATAAGGGCCTGAACTCATAAACATCTTGCGTATACAACTACTCCATAGCTAGGATCTTGCCTCTCCTTTCCTACCCCCCTATTCTACTGTCAGACTTAGAACCACGACACCGCCGACATCCGTGATGGCCGCACCTGGACCTTGCTGCTCCACCACATCTCCGGCCGCTGCGCCAGCATCGTGTCACACCCTGATTTTCATGCCACTACACTTAAGCTAACAATCATGATAAAATGTGGTTTGACAAAAACTTTTGAGTGTTTTGGACCTTGCCTTGATTGGTTTTTGTCTGTTGTTTGCAAGTGCTCTAAAAATAAAATAAATCCTCCAACTCTTATATTCCTTCTCCTTGATCCAAAAACCTTTCCCAATGATCATGCCATGTGTATAGGACATAAAAATATTTCTTGCAAAAATAATTTGGCCAAATAGTATTTTCAAAAATTAGTTTTTCAAAAACTCGTGAATTGAGGTTTGCACTGCAAGTACTTAATTAAGGGCGGTAAAAATCTTTCCAGAAATATATTTGACTCCTATTAGATATAGGATACCCAGAAACCACAAAAATATAATTTTAAAAGTTATTTTCCTATTTTATTTAAAAGCTTTTTCTTAAGGCTAGAAATGATCTTTAATAGGGAAAAATTATTTTATTGTTTAAAAAAAATATTTGAAAAAAATCAAGGAAACTCAGTGGGCATATATTTCCCATATATAAGAGTTTCAACACATGGTCATGTTCAAAATATTGGACAAAACCTCCCAAAACCATTTCTGCCCATTTCAAGGGTTTGAAATATTTCTACAGGAAATATTTTCATAAAATTCAAAGGAAAATCCAGCAAGTCACAAATGCATATTGTGATCACCTTGCAAAGCCTCATGTCAATCAAGGTCATTTTGGTTCACCAGAATGCCCAAAAACCATCTCTGACCAGAACCAAATTTGAACAACTTTGTACTACCAACTTTCTCTCCTTGACCCCAACTTTTGTGAGCATGTTCACATGACCAAATGAGGCCACTACACAAAGTGGTTCATCAAGGGGAAGTGATTTTCTCAACTAGATCTACACAAGTTCTTTTCTGCTAATTTCTAGGGTTTACAAAAGTTACATTGGCAACTTTGCCCAAATAAGCTCCAAATTGGAGGAAGGCCCTAATTGTATGTGTCATTTCACCCTATGGAGTCTCATGGCAGATGGAAATCATCTACTTGCCCAAACCATTATCAAACACCTTCTGACACTTTACCAAAATGACATTTTTGACCTCTTCCACTAATCTCCATGGGCTCAACTTTGTACCACAACTGTTCCTGACCATATCCTACCTCCAGTAACTCTCCCCTGGCCATTGCTCAATGATTAAGGGGTGAAACACCCCCATTTACCTCCCTGGACAGCAACTTCTCTCTCTCCCTCAACTTCCCTCCTCACTCCAGTGGCTCCCCAGGGCATCCAAGGCCATATCCCACTTCTTTACTTCCCCCTAGAGCTACCAGACACCTTGGCCGTGACCACATTGCATAGAAAATGGCCATGCCGGCCATTTGGGCGCTCTGGAGCGTGCTACAGTGCGCTCCCGCACTGTAGCCGCCCTCTTCCAACCGCCTCCGGCTACCTCGGGCCTCCCCAGCACGCCTGATGATGCGCCTCGACGTCTACGACACGCCACGCCTCTGTCCCCCTCCTTCTTTTCCCTCCTCTCGCCCCAGCTCGCACGCGCGCCGGCCGCCCAAGAGCTCCAATGAGCAAACTCACACGCGTGATGCTCTAGCCCTTCCCCGCTATCTCTCTTCTCTCCCCTCGCCCTAGACCAACCCCACAAGCACCCTAGACACGCCCATGCGCGTGCCCATGGCTTGCAGCAACGGCAACAGCCTCGCCGGCGCATGAGCTCATGGTGCACCATTGCCCCACCATAAAAGGCCACCCCGAGCCTTCTCTGGCCTCGGTTCACTCCCTCTTTCCCCCAGCAACCTCCTCGAGCAGCCCGATCCTCCTCCTGCACCTTCCTTCTCCTCCTACCAGCGCACGGCCGCCGCTTCGGCTCGCTCAAATTCGAGCAACACCGAGCTCACCTCCCTCCCTTTCCTCCACACAAAGGCTCCACGTGGTCCAGCAAACCTCCCCACCTCCTCGAACCGTCACGGGATGCTCGAACGCCGAGAGCCACGGATGGCCGATGACCTCCCCCGCTACCGTCAAAGTTGCGATCACCTCAGCCCCCTCCGGCGGCGTGACCTGCAGCAGCGGATGCGCCGCTCCACGCTGAGCTCGCCCATAGGCAGAGCGCCGCGGGAGACGGCCGAAGGCGCCGGCTATCGCTGGACGAGCGCCGGCGTGCGCTTTGCCTCCCCTACTCTGCCTCGAGCGGAAGGTAGAGGACAACCGCCCCGCCAGCTGGCAGGGGGCCGCCCGTCAGAGCCAGAGGCGACCGAGCCGTCCCACCAGTCGGGTTAAGTGGAAACGGCTTTGGTTCAATCCGCTTGCCCCACTGGGTGGCGCCTTCCCCCAGTACGCCTTCGGCGTCACCACCTCTGCCCGCGCAGCCGAGCCGCTGGGCCAGCCCACGGTCTATTTGTCGCCATGTGCGCAGGATAAGCTTAAAGCTAAAATCCATAAATAATTTGATGATTTAAAAATCCATAAATAATTCAAATTAACTCCAAATTTGAAAATCCATAAATAATTCAAATTAACTCCAAATTTGATGATTCAAATTTCTAGTAGTTTCTAAAATCATGCCCTACCACATGGTGCTATCGTCACATTTTTACATAAGCATTTCCTTCACAAATATTTATCAAATCCTATTTTTCCTATTTCTGTGATGAACTTTAGAAAATCATAGAGAGCTCAAAATTGATCCAAATGCCATGATTCAAATTCCTAGATGCTTCTAAGTTCATAACTTAGTTTATGAACAATTTTCTTAATACTTTCTGTACCCCACAAAATACTGAGCCATTTATTCATATTTGTCAACTTTGCCAATTATAGGAAAATCATTTGAACTCCAAATCCAGTAAAACCAACTCCGAGAGGCTTCTAAAATCATGATTTGTTAAATGGGTGCCTTTGATCATTTTTCAATATAATGTTTCTGTGCACTTCTTGCAAATCCATAAACCCCTTGATTCCATCATATCAAAATGTTTAGAAATATCCATTGATCCACTTCCAATGAAATCACCTTGGTCATTCCTCATTTTTAGAGCACTTTTATTTTTTTGCCTTGTCGTGTTGCTTATTATGGTTGTTTTCGAAGATAGTTGACGAAGTAGACGAAATGCTCGGAGTTGGACCAGAGATATTTGAAGACCTCAAAGACTTTGTTAAAACAGGCAAGCAGCCCTTTCACCATGTCTATGAAACCCTTTTTATGCATGTCATATAGCACCATATTGTTGTGGAAACGGAATCATGATGAGTTGGTAACCACTTTGATGGTTTGCCACTGTACTTCCTCGTTGATACTTGCATTGTGCATGAACCTACCTTCTTATGAGGGTTATGCCGGTGGGGGTAGATAGGATGCTAAAGTAGTGCTACGCAAAAAGGGACGGGAATATGCATGGTGATGGAGACAAAGTATTTTCAAAAGACTTTTCGAAAACCCCATCGGGTGCCACTTATGCCTGGGGGAGATGATGAGTTGGGTAGCCACTTGATGACGAAGTGGTGTACCGAGGCAAGTGTGTGTTGTTTTCAAAACGGATTGGTTCATGTTGCGACCGTTATTCCAACCTTACATGTGCAACCACTCTACCCTTGTATGGGAAAGGGCATTATTGAATACCTAGGCCGATACTAGCTTGGAGCCCGCATTACTAGTGACGGGGGAGAGTTGGTGCTCTCTCTCGGGACGGGTTCGTGCCAGGTAGGGCGGCCATGACTATTTTCACAGGGCACCGGATACACTGTTTTGTCCCCTCTCGGATGTTACGATCTCGAGTGAGTCTCGTATGATGTACATCGTGAGGATACGGAGCAACGAGTGGACTCCTTGTTAGTGTCGTCTAGGGAAAGATAGTGATCGGGTGCTTACTGCGGGTACTTGAGGTATCGCGGGTCATGGATGACACGGAAGTTCCTCGGATCTTGTGGGTAAAGTGTGCAACCTCTGTAGAGTGTAAAACTATTAGAATAGCCATGTCCACGGTCAAGGACAGTTGGGTAACCGCTCTATTTGTAAACATGTGAGATGTTACCCAACTGTAGCTACGTCCACATGTTTACAAACCAGTGTGTGTGTTTTGATAAGTGGGAAGATCTACTTGGGTCAAGTCAAATGACTTGACATGATTGAGTTGGGTTGATGCCCACTCTATTTATGTTGATATCTGTAACCTGTCCTCATGGTTACTTGAATTCTCCTGATGCATGTCTTACAAGTTATTGAACATGTCATTGCAATCAATACTAGCTTTCTGCAAAAATTTACCTATATCATGCATTGTTGTATCTTGAACCAAAACATGGGTTGCTTGCGAGTACATTCAAAGTACTCATTGGCTTGCCACTGGTTATTTTATTGGCCAGGCATGAAAGAACAGGATATAATGAAGAGTACCTTGGTGGTGAACATGCGAGCTAGGACGCTTCCCAGTCAAAATGCCTGTAGGGTTAAGGCAGATGGCATGGGTCCAAGTTGTTTTTGAAGATTTCCGCTGCGATGATACACTTAAGACATGACCATAATGGTCCTACTTGTGTAAAACGGTATGTATGGATGTAAGACTCTTGTTATTCGGCTTTTGTGTGTTCAGCGAGCATTGATCTCTGGGATCACTGTACACGTGCATTCGGTGATCTCGACTTATGAGTCGGGGTCCCCACACGTCGGCACGAGCGTCGGCCATCTTACAGATGGAGGCGATGAAGGTAAGGAAGAGGATGCAGTGCGGGAATGCGAGATGGTGTGGTGGAGGCAGTGGAGGAGAGCGAGACGACGCTGGTGGGGGAGAGGAAGACGATGCGACACGGAGGGGATTTGGGGGTAAATGGTAGGGGCGATGGAGGTGGTTGCCCTCTTTATATGATGGGACATTTCGGGCATGTCCATGGACACGTGCTACCCCACGACCGCGGTCTTGCATGCGCCTACGTATACGCGGCCCCACTCGTTAGCTAACAGTCAAAGGCATTGACCCGACGACAATGTCCGTTATAACCTGTTCTGAGGGTTTAGGGCAAGGGAGTGGGGAAAAGTGAGCAAAAGTTAACAGAATGGGGATGACTGAGTAGAGCTAAGGAACCAGGGGCACAAAAATAAAAATCCCTAAAAATAAATGAGATAAGATGATATGACTTCTTCAACCTAAGAGAAATATTGGAGAAAGAATTTTAAAATCAAATTATTATTTATTGATATTTTTATTTGCTATTTTATTTGAATTAGAAAAATTGCATTTTTCAAAATTGCATTTTTAGTCCAGAAAAATGTTTATCTTGTCCTAAATATTAGGTTTGGACGGTGAAATTGTTTCTGGAATTTTTAAATTTTTTTTATATTTATTTAGGGTTTTTCCTTCGCGGCGATATTATTTAAAAAAACTTTCCGGGCGAACTGGGCCGAAGCCGAGCCGGCCCAGCAGGCCGCGCCGCCTTCCCCCGCGATGTCGTTGTAGCCGCGCCAGACTCCTCGGAGTCCGTGCCCCGCTGCCGGTCCGACTTGGCCTTCAAGTCGGGAGCTGCCCCCCCCCCCCCCCCGAGGCCTTTAAGTACCCCGCTGTCGTCGCCTCCTCTGCCCAAGCCGCCCCGCCTCCCGCAACCGCCGACCCTGAGTGCCGCCTCCGCCGCATCTCGCCTCTGTCGCCGTGCCGCCGCACACCGCCACCCCGCGCTGCTGCTGCTGCCGCTGCTCCACAGCCGCCGCCCGCCATCGCCGCCGGCATCCTGCCGGTCAAACGGTAAAAACCGTTCGGTTTCAATCCGTTTTTTTTGGTTTAGTCGGTTTGGTAGATTAGATCGTTTTTTTAGGTTTACCTAATTAACGAACGTCCGTTCGTTTGTTCATTTTAATGGACGGTTTTCGTTAGATTAGTTCTGTTAATGAACGTTCGCGCCGTAGTTTTTTTCTTTTTAGTTTATTTTCGGCTAGGGACCTATCCGCGAATAGTTTTCTCGTGATTTAGCACCTAATCTTAAAACTAGCATAACGTTTTACTCGTTTATCCAAATTAGATGAAATCAACGCATAAATCTTCGTATCATTCTGTTCTTTCCAGTTAAGCAACTTGAACATGATTTTGAAATTGTACAATTTGAGTTTAGTTCAGATTAGTAATCGATCTTGTTTCGTTCGTATTTTGAGTTTCATTTCTCCGTTTGAGTTGTTTCCTTTTGCAAATCATAGCTAATCATGTGTACCTACTGTTAAGATCTAATCCACATGATAATAATGCTGTTAGGTTTTACTTTTTTTAGTCTAAGTCATTCGCTTGTTTCGTGTTTGATTTGGATCTTTTCTCGGTTATCTCGTTGTTTCGTTTGAGTGATTCACATATTGTTGAGTTGCTTTGACCCATGTCTTGGGGTAAAGCTTCTCTAAGATGGATTAATATACCTTGGTGGTGGTGTTGATCTTGATCATGTAGTTGAAATTGTGTAGGATGCTCAAGGTTGATGTAGTTCATCAACAGTTGGGAGCACCGCTTGTAGTTTGAGTTCATCTACCTACATGGGTTAGTTTTGCAAGGAAGAGCACTTGTGTATCCAAAATGACAATCATGAAATTTGATATCAAATGAGATTTGATATACAAAAATTGTCAAAGGATATGTTGAAAGGATTCATGCTGCCTTGTCTTTCAACCACCATATTGTAGAGACTTGGTGATGTAGAGATTGCTTAGGATGTTAGTGAGTTGGAATCTCATAGAGTTGGGCTTATCCAAGTACCGACAAGGGTTAGATAACATGCAAGGGTACAAGTATATCCAAGAAATACGATCATCATTATGAGAGAAATATCAAGGATTAGTCATAGAAAGGCTCATGCCTTGCATGCATCCAAATGGAGTTTCGACTCTAGGTTTGAGGCATCAATGATGTTCAATTCACCTCTCAAACGGCAAAATACTTTCTCATCAAGCGGTTTGGTAAATATATCTGCCAATTGCTTATCAGTACGAACATGCTTAAGATCGATATCTCCTTTAGCAACATGATCTGAAATGAAATGATGTCGAACTTCAATATGCTTAGTTCGAGAATGTTGCACGGGATTATGAGCAACCTTAATAGCACTCTCATTTTCACAAAGCAATGGAACATGTTTCACATGTATCCTATAATCTTTAAGAGTTTGGGTCATACAAAGTAATTGAGCACAACATGAACTGGCGGCAATGTATTCCGCTTCGGTGGTAGATAAGGATACTGAGTTTTATTTCTTGGAGGACCAAGACACAAGAGATCTACCAAGAAATTAACAAGTTCCCTAAGTGGACTTCCTATCAACCTTGTCACCGTCATAGTCCAAATCGGAGTAGCCAATAAGATCAAAAGAAGACCTCTTAGGGTACCAAATGCCAAAGTTTGGTGTATGAATTAAGTATCTCACTATCCTTTTCACAACCTTAAGATGACATTATTTGGGGGCCGCTTGATATTGTGCACACATGCACACACTTTGCATAATATCGGGATGGGAGGCACATAGATATAACAATGAACCAATCATACAGTGATAAAAATTTTGCTCAACCGGTTCGCCATCCTTAGTCAAGTCAAGATGTCCATTAGTAGGCATGTGTGTATTGAACTTCTTGAATAAGTCCTTGGTGTACTTTGTTTGGGAAACGAAGGTACCCTCCTTAGTTTGCTTGATTTGCAAACCAAGAAAGAACTTGAGTTCACTCATCATAGACATCTCAAACTTCTCCGACATTAGCGTTCCAAACTTTTCACTAAAATGCTGGTTAGTCGAACCAAATATGATATCATCCACATAAATTTGGCACACAAATAATTCGCCATTAACCCTTTTAGTAAAAAGTGTAGAATCAAATTTTCCAATCTCAAAGCCTTTTTCAATAGGGCCATTTGCATTTCTGTCCCTAACTCGAACCACCTACTCAAATTTACCCCTAATTTCAAAGCTTGCTCAAATTTGCCCCTCTGCCGTTATGTGCCATTACAGAAATGTCCTTCCGTGTCGTTTCCGTCCGGTCTAAGGGATTTGACCATTTTTTGGACGTTAGTTGGACAATTTGCCCCTGAACCCATGTGACACTTACATGCGGGACCCCCTCTAAAAAATAAAAGGAAAACTAGGCCAACTCAGCCCTCCCGTGGGTCAGTCACTTACCGGTGGGACCTACCCAGGAAAAAACAAAAAAAATATCTCTCATCCATCTCCTCCCGACGGGGCCCACTATGAGGGTAAACACCCCCGGTCCACGCGTTCCCGGCCGTGAGCGCCTGCGCTCGCCGGCGGCTTGTCGTAGGGGAGGAGGATGACCGTGGGAGGACGCCGCCTACTGCGTGAGGCACGCAAGCTTCGTGAGACGCTCCAAGCTCACTAGGAGCAGCAGGGTGTAGATGGGCGCGTGCACGACCGAGCCAACCAAGGTTGGTCATGGCGGCCGGATTCTGTCAGGGTGCTCCGGGCATGGAATCGGGTGGGGGAAGAGCGGAGTGGGGGCACCTGCTTTCCTTGACGAGGGAACAGGGGTTGAGTAGGTCAAGAATTGCTTAGAGCGGCCGAATTTAGGACGAGAAGAGCAATGGCCATGGCGGAGTTCGACATCCCGAGCGTCGTCTACGGACAGCCCCAGGCCAGATCCACTGCGCATGACGAAGGAGAGGTGCCCGCCAAAGCTCATGGACATGCTCGTGCTGCTCGATTTGGACTCCGGCCGCAGTGGCTAGCAACGGCGTCGCCGGCAGAAGATCTCACGCGCTCTCGGGATTTAGTTCTGATGATAGCTCCCGCGATAGCTGCGGGCGGCGGCTCCACCTCCTCAGCCGGACCACCCCGAGCCTGCCACTGTGGTCCTCAGACGCAGGCACGCTGGCCCTCACCGGCGCCGGCCACCGGCCGAGCCGCCAAGCCTCGCCATGTCAGGGAGAGAGAGATTCCGAGAGAGGGAGAGAGTTTTTTTTATATTGATGGGGTCCATGTGTAGGTCAGAGAGGGGATGAGAGAAAGAGAGTTCTTTTTCCCGGGGTAGGCCCCACTTGTAAGTGGCATGTGCATTGAGGGGCAAAAATATACATTAAACGTCAGGAAAACGGTCAAAGCCCTTTGACCAGACGAAAACGGCATGAAAGGGCATTTCTGTAATAGCACATAACGGCAGAGGGGAAAATTTGAGCATGCTTCAAAACTAGGGGCAAATCCGAGTAGTGGGTTCGAGTTAGGGACACAAATGTAAAAGACCCTTTTCAATAAGGAACTTAGTCAAGCATTTATACCATGCTCTAGGAGCTTTTTTAAGACCATAAAGAGCTTTGTGAAGTTTGTAAACATGATCGGGTTTCTTGGGATTAACAAAGCCGGGAAGTTGTTTAACATAAACTTCCTCCTCAATTTCACCATTAAGAAAAGCAGTTTTAACGTCTATTCGATATAATGTGATATCATGGTGATTGGCATAAGCAAGTAAGATGCAAATAGATTCAAGTCTAGCAACAGGGGCATATGTCTCACCATAGTCCATACCTACGACTTGAGTGTAGCCTTGAGCGATGAGACGAGCCTTGTTGCGTACAACTTGTCCATCTTCATCTTGCTTATTCCAAAACACCCATTTGGTTCCAATGACATTGTACTTCTCATCGGGCTTTTCAACCAACGTCCACACTTGGTTCCTCTCGAAATTGTGTAGCTCTTCATGCATGGCGTTCACCCAATCCGGATCATCAAGAGCATCTTCAACCTTCATAGGGTCAATACTAGAAATGAATGAGTAATGTTCACAGAAGTTAGCCAAATGATTTTAGAGCAAGTAATTCTCCTGGTTGGAATATCATCGAAGATTTGTTCGACGGGATGATCACTTGATACTCTTGCTCGAATTCATGAGAGCTTTTGTTTGGGTCAGGGTGTAACATCCTCTTCATTGTCTTGTTCTTCCTCTTGTCTCTCTTCATTGTCGTTGGCATTGTTGTTCTCTTGTGGAGGTGGAGAAGGAGGTCGATGAGGTTCATCTTGTTGTACATCCTCGTTTCCATCATCTTGATGTGTTCCACTTGTGGATACCTCCAAGTCAACTCTTGGTTCACCTTGGCGTGAAGTTGAGGCTTCCACTTGGACGAACGAGGTACTCTCCTTCACCTCCGTTGGGCGAATCTTGCCAATAGACAAGTCTTGTATTGCTTCCGAAGGATCTTTGTCACCTACATCAATTGGCAATTCCTCTACTTGTGAGCCGTTAGATTCATCAAACTTCACATCTACCGTCTCTTCAACCTTTTGGTTGAAATTGTTGTAGACATGATAAGTGTGAGAGTTTGAGCCATAACCGAGTAGGAAACCTTCATGATATTTAGGAGCAAATTTCGAATGATGATGCTTGTCAAGAATATAGCACTTTGAGCTGAATACTCGAAAGTATCCAACTTGGCTTTTGTTACCGGTGAGAAGCTCGTATGCCGTCTTGCTGAGTAGCTTGTGAAGATATAGACGGTTTGTTGCATGACAAGCTATCTCAACCGCTTCCGCCCAAAAGTGTTTTGGCGTCTTGTAATCATTAAGAATTGTTCTGTGACACTCCAAAAATTTTGTGATTTTGTTTTCAGAAAGAGCCTTGCTTGGTTTGAATAAGGTCATTTAAACCCTTCCTAAAAACCCTCTTCTAAGTTTGCCCTCTCAAAAATCTTTCCTTGGATTTAGTTCCTTTTAAAAAGAAAACCTTTTTGATTTTTGTTCTTTCATATGATTTTGATCCACTCTGGTTTACCATGCTTCTTATGGTAAAACTCCCCCAAAACCCCTCCTCCCACTTGGGTGCAACCCAAACATTCTGTCCAAACTAATAAAATCCATTTTTGGATTTTAATCCAATTATTTCTCTTTCCAAAATAATTCTATCTTTTCTTTTGATCCTAGGTGATTTGCAAAGCAAGTACCCTAATGCATTTGATTTTTGACCTCAACTCAACACCTCTAGATAGTCCTTTGTACCCACAACCTAGAACCATCTTGATCCACTCTTCTTCTTTTCAAATATTTCAAATTTCACTCTCCGCAAGTTTGGACCAGATTTGCCAAATTTGGTGAAATTCATATCTACACTTCTCCAAAAATTCCACCAAAATTCAGGCAACCTCTAGTTGCAATGAGAGACCACTCCACCAAAAATCAGCTCAAGGAAAAATCCCTAGATACCAGAATCATTCTGTCGAACACTTGGCATGCACTGTTTTGTTCATATTCAGTAAATTCAGAAAGTTCAGTGTCGTTTCTCCGACAGAACTTCAGTCACATGCCCACTGTGCGTTTGGCTCGATGCTCGCAGCCTGGCCTGCTTGTCCGGAGCTCCACACGCGCGCTTGGCGCCTTCCTGGCGTCGGTGGCGCCCTGGCCCGCCTGCGCCGGCGTGCTTTGCGGCGGCAGAACCACCGTAACGGCCGACAGGGAGCAAAACGGCGGCTCAACGCCGTTCGGCGCCGCCCAAACCTCCTGGTGGCACCGCATGGCCATCTCCTTGCCGGCGCACGCATGCAACACCATCGCCGTGGCTTGGCACGCGCAGAGCACGTTCTCTGCCACCGACGGGCCGTGCGGCCGTTCTGTCGAGGGCAGGCCGTAAACCTCCCTCCCGTGCTGAGCTGGACCCTGAAATGGCACCACTTCTCCACCTAGGCGATGATCAAGCCCCTAAGCCGACCGTCCCGCCACAGCACCGCTGTAATCACACGCCGGACTTATCCGTTCACGGCAACTGCCTCGGGCCGGCTATAAATAGCACCCCCAAGCTCGCTCTCGCCCCCGCACGACTCCACCACTACACTAGACCCCGCCTAGCCACTGGAAGAGCCTCGAGGGGCCCTTCTTCCCCGACTCCGGCCGCCCCGTTCCGCCTCGGCCTCCAACTCGATTCACTCCGGTGAGGCCGTCTCTGGCGCCCTAACCTCGTCAGCAACCCTCTCGAGCAACTAGGAGACTAACCCCCACTCCTATTTGATCCCCGCAACTCCCTCCGGCGAGATCCACGACTGCCCGAACCGCCGTCTACCGGAGCAAGGGCCGCCGTCTACTCAGGGCTCGCCGGCGACCACCACCACCACCCACAGACGCGAAACGGTGCACTAATCTCGAAGGTAAACCCCGATCACCTTGCCTCGCCGTGGATCGCCGCCGGCGACCACCGCACCTCTCGGGCGCCGTCGCGCTCTGTTTTCTCCGTTTGAAATTTCAAACCTGACAGGTGGAGCCCGCCTGTCAGCCTCACAGCCGTTTCTTTTAAATGAAACGTTATTCTGGACTTTTCCGCAGAGCCCCCTAGAAACTTTCTGTTTCATTACAGATGGGTCCTTGGACCAAAACTCTTATAACTTTTTAACAGAAAATGATTTTTGATTGATTCCTTTTCTGTCATCTTTATTTTTCTGTCTAGTTTTTTTCATATTTATTTGAAAAATATTTGGAACACTTTTCTGTACACTCACGATATTTACGTTGCGTATGTATTTTTCTTATACCGTAGATACCGGAGGAGGTGACGGAGCTGCAAACTTCACACAGTTAGACTCCGACTACTCCGAACCAGGCAAGCATGTTTGAACTATTGATATGATGAGTGGTTGTTGCATGTTTGCATTTTTAGTATAGTCATGGCATGTTTATGAACATTTCTTCGAATGTTATATTTCATGCACATAAGTGGAAAGTAAGTTTCGGAAAGCATTATGTTGTTGGATACATATTTGCATGGCCATGTGTTGGCATGAGGATTGGTAAGATGGCAGTGTTGTGACATGCCAGTCTTATGCCAAATTATTTGACTTCCATGTCATCATGAAACAAATCACATTTCCATTCATTCCTTCTTGTACTGTCACATGTTTTCCGAAAGGAATATGGCATAGTAAGTTGCAAATCGTTTTCCTGGTACACACCAAATAGAGAGGCCGGGATGAGGGTTCCATGGCCCTGGATTAAAGCCCGTCATCTGGTCAGGGGGCATGGGTGTTTCTGGTTGGGACCGAGAGGGGGGCACCCCTTAGAGCGCGCGTATAAAAATTTGATCCCATGCTACTCGAGGTTGTGGCCTCCCTGTCTCAAAGTTTTTCTTGGACGTTGTCCAGGGTGATTCCTGGCATCGTGAGGTGAGATGGGTGTGTACTAGTTAAATGTGTTTCTACTGAAATACCATAAACGGAACTAGTCCTTCGTGACTACGGAAATCCGTTGGCTGTGGTCAGTTCATCCAAACTCTGCAGAGTCTCAAGTCTTTCAATTATCTTGTACTTTGTTCAAGTACTATATTCATCTTATCTTGTCAGATATCAGTCTCAGTGACAAAAACTCCGGTGGACTACCTGGATGGTAAACCTGGTTAAAAGATTATTCTTGTGGATGGTCTAATCTTGTTATTTACATTTATTGCAAGCCCTGTCTGCGATGTCGCTCAGACGTCCGACGGTGGCATACCTGTTATTTACTTTTGTTATAAGCCCTGTCTGTGATGTTGATCAGTCGTCCGACGGTGGCATACCTATTATTTACATTTGTTGCAAGCCTTGTCTGCGATGTCGCTCAGACGTCCGACTGTGGCATTTCTTTTAAAGCCCTTTATGTGATGTCGCTCAGACGTCCGACTGTGGCATTTCTTTTAAAGCCCTTTATGTGATGTCTCTCAGACGTCCGACTGTGGCATTTCTTTTAAAGCCCTTTATGTGATGTCGCTCAGACGTCCGACTGTGGCATTTCTTTTAAAGCCATTTATGTGATGTCGCTCAAACGTCTGACTGTGGCATTTCTTTTAAAGCCCTTTATGTGATGTCGCTCAGACGTCCGACTGTGGCATTTCTTTTAAAGCCATTTATGTGGTGTCGCTTAGATGCTCGACTGTGGCATGCATTTTATTTGTTTACCTTTCGAGGTGTCACTCCAGACACCCGATCGGTTTTCAGTTATTTACTCTACCTTGTTAAATCTTTAGCATTGTATATAGCATTATCATTTTTTGTGCTCATGACGCATTCATGCATGCATTTGTTATATCTTTGTCCGAACTGTCTTGCGAGTACTTTCAAAGTACTCACCTGGCTTGTTGATTTGGCCAGATGTTGATGAAGGCAATCTCATGGATGAAGAGTTTGATAGCGAGTCCAACGCCTAGAGGAGTCCCAGTCAGTCCCGTGCGATCCTGTTTTGGTCATTGTATTATCCGCTTCCGCAACCCCAGAATAAATTCATCGAGCCTCACCTCGACGCTCGATGAGCTGCCAGTTAGGAGTCAAGTTATCCACCACTTTTTATCTCGTGCTAGTAGCATGTCACCACACCCTTGTGCCATAACCGCCTCTATGTAAGATATTGGCGAGTTTGTAATAAATTGTTGAGCAGTCTCAGCTCAACCCTGTAATATATTTGATGCTACTGGTTCTCTATTTATCAAGCATTTGTCTACCAGAAAGGGTGACTTTTCCTATACTGGGATTTAAAGATCGATTTTCTCAATATTTATTTATTGAAAAAGTCGGTCATGACATGTTCTCGCCATCTTGATAAGAATCTGGTTCTTCCTCTCAACAACACCATTTTGTTGAGGCATGTACATAGCCGAGAACTCATGTGAAATTTCTTCTTCGTCAAGAAAGGTGTCCAAATTGGCGTTCTTGAACTCCGTTCCATTGTCGCTGTGAACCTTCTTGATCTTCACTTCAAATTGATTTTGGGTCTTCCTAGCGAAGTTCTTGAAGATCTTTTGGACCCGCGATTTATCATCAAGAAAGAACACCCACGTAAATCTTGAAAAAGCATCAACAATGACCAATCCGAATGAGTTACCGCCGAGACTCTTGTAGGCATTGGGAATAAAAGGATCCATGTGAAGTAGCTTGAGTGGTCTTCTTGTGGTCATGATGTTCTTCACGGGATGACTTCCTCCAACTTGTTTTCCTGCTTGGCAAGCACTTCGAAGTCTATCCTTGTCAAATATAACATCTTTAACACCAAGGATATGATCACCTTTAATAAACTTATCAAGATTTTGCATGCCCACATGACCTAACCGTATATGCCACAACCAGCCTTTAGAAGATTTAGCAATTAAGCAAGTTCTAGGTTGAGCCTTTTTAGTGAAATCAACAATGTATAGATGACCTTTACGTATACCGGTAAAGACCATATTATGATTGTCTCTTCGAAACACTTGGCAATCTACTTCAGTAAATAGGACATTGAAACCAAAATCAGCTTTGGCCGGCATGGACAAGTGTAATGGTGGGCAATTCCTGGTAGCATGGGATAAAATCTGTCGACCCAAAGCTTTTGGTGGCCTAGGAATCAAGAACTTGAAGTGGCAAGCAATTGCGCTCAGAGTGAGATGGGAATGGCTCAAGAGGACCGATGCCCAACGCCCATGGCAAGGACTGCCTTTGATGAAGGATGATGATTCTAAAGAGGTGTTTGACACGTTGATCAACATTAGAGTAGAGTCGGGAGAGCGGGTGCTTTTTTGGAAGGACAGGTGGATTCACAGCGTGGCGGCAGCGGACATGGCACCATTAGTGGTCGCCACTGTCCCAGCCAGGACGGCCAATAGGCGCACGATGTGCCAGGCACTAGAGGACGCGAGCTGGATGCAAGAATTCGAGGCAAACACCTCCTTCACTGCCCTCATACAGCTCATGCATCTTGGCCACGCGATGAACACGGTGGTGAGAAACCCGAACTAGCCAGACAGTTTCACTTGGCCGCTCGCGACGATAGGCTCCTACATGGCCAAATTGGTATACCACTACCTCTGCTTCGGGCTGACCAGATTGCCCACCACGGAATGCACTTGGAGAAGCTGGGCACCGCTTAAATGCAAAAAAATCGTCTGTCTTGCCTTACAGAACGGGTTGTGGATGTCGGATAGGAGAGCCAGGCATGGGCTACAAGACCATCTGTCGGCCTGCTACACGTGCTTGCAGGCGGAGGATAAAGTGGAACACATCCTGGCAAACTGCACCTATGCTTAGGAGGTGTGGCACAGAGTGTTCAATCTTCTTCAGATTAACATGCGAGGCCCACTAGAGGCTGATGAGTTCACGGAGTGGTGGCTTGCAGCGTGCACGAGATTCAGTGGAGCTGACCATAGAGGATTTGACACGATGGTGATAGCAGTAGCATGGGCCCTATGGAACCAGAGAAATGCTAGAGTATTCAGCAGTACCAATGAGCAGAAGACAACGTTCGATCTTCCATTCATGATCCTGGACGAAATTGCCAAGTGGAAGATGGCGGGTGTGGGTGTCGGAGGACTACAACGCTTTGTGAAAAGTTAGCCTAAGATAGTGAGGTGTTGGTGTCGCGTGTGTTGTAACGTCCTTCGTGTTCGCACCTAGGACACAATCTTGTAATTATACTTCTCTCTTCTATAAAGTTATGGTACGCCATTGGCGTACTCTCGAAAAAAGAAACCAAAATCGGCTAGTCTAGATACAGAAAGTAAACTATAGCCAAGAGATTCAATGAGCATAACATATTGTATGGAGCTGTCATGTGAGATGGCCACCTTACCCTTTAAGTTATCACCAAAAGTTACATACTTTCGAGGGCCATTGTTTTCAGAAAGCACACGAAACATATCCATGTCTCTGGTCATGTGATTGGTACATCCACTATCAAGAACCCATTCCTTTCCTCCAGCCATGTAGTCATGAAGGTTAGCCATAAGATCAGAGTGTCTCATAGACTCATCGAGATCATAGTCACTATCATCATCCTCATCATAGTATCCATGTTCAACATCGTCTTGTGATTGATCATTACCTAGAGAGAGTGATTCATTAGATTTATGATCATGACAATGTGCATCTTTATAAATTCTAATGACTTCAGAGATGATGTTACTAATGATTCCAACATCTCCTTTGGCACGCATAAGATCACGAAGCTCAAATAGACAATCACCAAACTTAGGGTCATTAGGACTCATCTTATTTAAAGCAATGTACTTTTGAAGAACCTCATCTAAATTTTTCAAGGAATAGTCTGGAAAGCGTTCCTCAAGATATCTCCATACAGTGTAAGCACATTCAAGAGTTGGCAAGCAAGCAATCAAGATTCTAGGCAATCCTCTAGTGATAAGATTGATGGTTCTAAGATTGTGAATCATGTCAAGAGACTCATCGGGGGTAGGATGCAATGGATAAACAAGGGGCGCACAAGGGCTAGTAATGTACTTTTTCAATTGATATTCATTGAAAGTCTCAAGCATCTCATTTTTCCAAGCATTATAGAACTCTCCATCAAGCATAAGCACTCTACGTCTAATACTCCCAATCGTAGACTCATCCATCTTCCTCCAATGGTGATTAAACCAAAGAAATGCACTACAAAAAAATACACTTGTGTGATGATATGTGTTTGTCACAGTAGGTCTCGTTTTCTGTCATGCATGTACATCCATGACGATTTTCTGACATAATCAAGATAGTCATACCTGTATTGTCATAGAAGTGTTCCATGACATTACCAAAATTATCATCAAGGAAGTGTCCACTTCCATGACGATAAATCGTGCGTCATGGAAGTGCTTTTGTGAAGGGTGATAGACACGTGGCATCCACCATAACGGGTTGCCCTTAAGCTATCGAGTCTGGATTTGTATCTGATAACCCGCTAACAGCCACGACCAATGGGGATTTTCCACGTGTAAATTTCTCATTGGCTAGAGGAACCATGTGTCGGCTCATCGTTGGGACAGATGTCATCCCTACAATGGACGGAACACGCCTATGATATTTTGCCACATGGCACGGCCCAATAGTGGCCCATTTAAGGTAAAACGGCGGGCCCGGCTAAAGGCCCACCATATTTTTTCAGACACTAGTGGGCTGGCCCGTTAACAGCCGGCCATGTTTTGGGTCAAATTGAGGCCCATATCAGATCAGGCCCGTTCACAACCTGCCGTATTTTGGGCCAAATTACGGCCCATATTGGATCAGGTCCGTTAACAGGCCTCTGTTCTTTTGGGCCCATTCTAAGCCAGGTTTGTATTTCAGCCTGTTAAATGCTCGTTTACCAATTCGGCCTGATAATAGTTTTGACCTGTTAGCGGCATGTGGTGCAACTGGGACGTTGTCGGCCCGGTTTAACTTTAGGCCATTTAATGGCCCATGTAGAAACTGGGCTATATCTTGTCCGAAGTAACTTTAGGCCTTTTAATGACTCGTAGGCTTCGTGGATAAATTTCAGCCCGACTGGCCTATCGGCCTGTTAATGGCCCATGTAACAGTTGGGCCTAATTACAGCCCGCGTTGAATCCGGCCTGCTTACAACCCATCTGATAATGGCTCGTGACACTGTTGGGCCTATGGCCCGTGTTGATACTAGCCTGCTTAAAGCCCATAATTTTATTGGGCCAAACAAGGTCCGAGATATATTTTGGCCTGTTAACAGCTCGTCCTATTTGGGACAAACATGGGCCTGAGGCAGTTTTGGCCTATATTGGCCCATGAATTTTTTGGCTCAATGCTAGCCCAATCTAGTTTTTAGCCTGTTAAAAGCCCATGGTATTCTCTGGCCCAGCTGGCCAGAACTTTACTAGGCCTGTTAAAGGCGGAAAACTACTATATGATTAGACCTGCTGATGGCCCAATATGATTATAGGCCCACGTTTTGCCCCATACGAGTAATGGGCCGGCCTGAAGACCGACAACATTGAGATCCATTAAACCTTCCGGCCTAAATTACAGCATACCGACCAAGAATAAACCGAGACTATACAATAAAAAAATTAGGCAAAATAAAGCGCAACATGACCGTGGATTACATACACTGGGCATCAAAGGTCGCTGAGGGAGTCCTGGATTAGGGGGTATCCGGACGACCGGACTATATACTTCCTCCGGACTATTGGAGCGTGAAGATACAAGACTCAAGACTCCGTCCTGTGTCCGGATGGGACTCTCCTTTGCGTGGAAGACAAGCTTGGTGATCCGGATATTGTATTTCCTTCCTTGTAACCAACTCTATGTAAACCCTAGCCCTCTCCGGTGTCTATATAAACCGGAGAGGTTGGTCCTTAGAAGGCCGATCACAACTACAATCATAATCATCATAGGCTAGCTTCTAGGGTTTAGCCTCTATGATCTCGTGGTAGATCTACTCTTGTACTACTCATATCATCAATATTAATCAAGCAGGAAGTAGGGTTTTACCTCCATCGAGAGGGCCCGAACCTGGGTAAACATTGTGTCCCTTGCTTCCTGTTACCATCAGCCTGAGACGCACAGATCGGGACCCCCTACCCGAGATCCGCCGTTTTGACACCGGCATTGGTGCTTTCATTGAGAGTTCCTCTATGTCGTCGCTGCAAGGCTTGATGGCGCCTTCAATCGTCAACAACATGGTCCAAGGCGAGACTTTTCTCCCCGGACAGATCTTCGTGTTCGGTGGCTTCGAATTGCAAGCCAATTCGCTTGGCCATCTAGAGCAGATCGACAGCTATGCCCCCGCGCACCAGGTCAGGTTCGGAAACTTGAACTACATAGCCGATATCCGTAGAGACTTGATCTTTGATGGAATCGGGCATGTGCCAGGAGTGCCGGACAGTCACGATGAGCACGGCCTAGACCTGTTGTCGGACAGTGCTCGGGATATCACCCTGTAGTAATCCCGGACCTAAATCCGGAGCAGACTACGTGGCCCACGGAAGGGTGGATGGACCCCGCCCCACAGGCCACACACTCATCGATGGTAGAGCCGAACACAGGCCTCACTTCTAAGGAAGCCTGTGACTCCGGACCCCCGGACTCCTATCCGGTTGCAGGTTCCAGTCCGCGCGCTCCCGAGCCTGGTTGGGCTCCGGTAATGGAGTTTACCGCTGCGGATATCTTCCAGCACTCGCCCTTTGGCAACATGCTGAACCCATTAAAATCTCTCTCTTTGTCAGGAGGCTCTTGGGCAAACTATGTCCGGCTTGAGTGGGAAGCAGGCGACGAAGGAATTTGCTGCCCACCCACCACCCACTTCATTGCCACGATAGACAAACCGACGTGCTTGACTTTGCCTCCGAAGACATCGACGGCATAGACGACGATGCAGAAGAAGTACAGGAACCACCGCTCACAGGGCGGTGGACAGCCACCTCCTCATACGATATATATATATGGTGGACACTTCGAAGGAAACCAATGGCGATGAGGCAACGGAGGATAACCCCTTAGGGAGAAACACAAAGCATGGGCGTCGTCGGCGTCACTCCAAGCCCCGCCACAGCAATACTGGCCCAGGACACGAAAACATTCCGAATGGTGCCGAAGAGGAATACAACCCTGATCAGCCCGCATTCGAGCAGGCCGAGCAGGAAGATAAGCAGGTTAGCCTAGACGAACAGGCGACCGACGGATATCCGGAGGAGGACAACCACATGTCCCCCTTTGAAGACGAGATTAGCCTCGGCGACGATGAGTTCGGCGTGCCTGAGGATCCCGTGGAGCAGGAGCGCTTCAAGCGTCGGCTTATGGCCACTGCGAGGAGCCTGAAAAAGAAGCAGCAGCAACTCCAAGCCGATCAAGACCTGCTTACAGATAGATGGACTGAGGTCCTAGCAGCCGAGGAATACAGACTCAAACGCCACATGGCTGACTGGCCACCCCGTGGCCGGGATAAAACGGCATATTAGCCCGAATACCAACCTGCACCCCCACGCCAATGCACTACGGCCCGGGGCAACAGGCAAGACCCGCAAGATATACTGAAAAACAAAGCAGGACAGCCAAGATCGATCTACGGATCGCGGGGGCGTGCCCCAACACGCGACAATGACCGTCGCGACGGATACACCATAAACAAGTCCGGCCGGGCTGAACACAGCCACCCAGACCAATTCGAACTACGTAGCCACATAGCCCGGCACAGAGGCACCGCACACCCCATCTGCTTCACCGATGAAGTGATGGATCATGAATTCCCAGAAGGGTTCAAACTCGTAAACATCGAATCATACGATGGCACAACAGACCCCGCAGTATGGATTGACGATTTCCTTCTCCATATTCACATGGCCCGCGGAGACGACTTACACGCCATCAAGTATCTTCCCCTTAAGCTCAAAGGACCCGCCCGACACTGGCTAAACAGCCTGCCCGCAAATTCCATTGGCAGTTGGGAAAACCTGGAAGACGTGTTCCTCGACAACTTCTAGGGCACTTACATGCGATCACCGGACGTCGATGATTTGAGCCACATTACTCAACAGCCCGGAGAGTCAGCCAAGAAATTCTGGACTCGGTTCCTAACTAAAAAGAACCAAATAGTCGACTGTCCGGATGCCGAAGCCCTGGCGGCTTTTTAAGCATAATATCCGTGACGAGTGGCTCGCCCGACACCTCGGCCAGGAAAAACCCAAGTATATGGCAGCTCTCACGACACTAAGGACCCGCTTTTGCATGGGCGAGGACAGCTGGTTGGCTCACAGTAGCACTACGCCACATCCTAGCACTTCGGACGTCCGTGACAATAACAGCAAGCCATGGCGCAACAGACACAAGCGACGGAATAACGGCGATAACACCGAGGACACGGTAGTCAACACCGGATTTAGCGGATCCAAATCCGGTCAGCGGAAGAAGCCGTTCAAAAGAAACAATCAGGGATCATCCAGTATGGACCGCATACTGGAACACTCGTGCCAAATTCATGGCACCCCAGACAAGCCAGCCAACCACACCAACAGAGATTGCTGGGTGTTCAAACAGGCCGGCAAAATAAACGTCGAAAACAAGGACAAGGGGCAGCACAACAACGATGACGAGGAGCCTCGGCGTTCGAACACGGGGGGACAGAAGAAATCCCCCCCCAAGTGAAAACAGTCAACATGATCTACGCCACTCACATTCCCAAGCGGGAACGGAAATGAGCACTACGGGACGTCTATGCCATGGAGCCAATCGCCCCCAAATTCAACCCATGGTCAGCTTGTCCGATCACCTTTGATCGCAGGGATCACCCTACTAGCATCCGTCATGGCAGCTCAGCTGCATTGGTCCTAGACCCAATCATCGACGGATTCCACCTCATGCGAGTCCTTATGGACGGCGGCAGCAACCTGAACCTGCTTTATCAGGACACAGTGCACAAAATGGGCATCGACCCTTCAAGGATCAAGCCCACCAAAACCACCTTTAAAGGTGTAATTCCTGGAGTAGAGGCCCGTTGTACGGGCTCTATAACATTGGAAGTGGTCTTCGGATCTCCGGATAACTTCCAAAGCGAAGAGTTAATCTTCGATATCGTCCCTCTCCGTAGTGATTACCACGCACTGCTCGGACGAACCGCATTCACTAGATTCAGTGCGGTACCACACTATGCATACCTCAAGCTCAAGATGCCAGGACCGTGCGGAGTCATAACAGTCAACGGAAATATGGACCGCTCTCTCCGTATAGAAGAGCATACTGCAGCCCTCGCGGCGGAAGTACAATGCGGCCTCCTCCGACAAACCACCAATTCGACGATGACAACCTCGAGCACCGTCAAGCGAGTCCGGAGCGCCCAGCAACAGGATCACTAGGCACGCAAAGAGCGCGACTAGCAGTCCCGCCTCCGCTTAAGACCCATCAAAGCAGCATTCGTGCCACGCATACACAATTACGCACTCAAAATACCATGGGGCCAGGCGGAGGCGCAATAGTGACTCAGTCAACAGTGCGGTATCACCGCAACATACCTTCATAACCTTCCCTTTTTATCTTTCAGGACATTGCTTTAGGGCAGCCTCTTCAGAAGAGCTGGATTGTCGGACTTACATAGGAGAGAAAACAAAGGAGGCAACAGGCTTTGCACACAAAAGGAAATATCCAAGTGGAATCTGTTCACGATTGTTATACCTGTTTTATATACCTACATGCAGCCTGCCCTTGGATAGGACATGTTAAATAGTCCTATTTACCTATGCTTAAACGCACCCATTGTAAACATGCGCTTAAACGTATTATTCATCAATGGGAGATCATATATAGCGTCAGCTTATTATTATTATTTGAGCATTTTTTCTTATAAATGTTTATTTAATATTGCATCCGTACACCTTGGTACGATCAATTTTGCCAGGGGCTTCTTATGGCACCTCATAATACGGCAAAACATGTCCAAACACTTTCAACAGTGCGGCACCCCGAACTTATTGCACTATATGCATCAGCTCCGAATCATGTCTTGGATCAATAGTTGGGTTTGCCCGGCTCCCTTGTTTTGGTACCTTATGTTCCGTTATATCGGCTTAGGTAGCGCAGGGAGAACTACTGTGATTGTGTCCCGGTTCTTCCGGACGAGCACCTCAGTAGAGAAAGCCGAAAACTGACCGGCATGATGCGGCGAGAGTTGGTCGCTGTTCGAGAGGTCTTAAAATCCTTAAAGATTTTTCCGCTTTAGGCGAGGAATCTACTTCGTCCAATTTAGGCGTATATAGCGCCCCAATTTGGCCTTCCGAATTCTAGGGGCTTCGCCGAAATTTAAAATTGTAGACTTCTATGGCTAAGTGAAAGTTATAAAGCCGCATAGTCCGATTGCCTTGTTCGCTGCGCCGGATACCTCCTTAAGGGACCAAAATTTTGGATAAAGAGTATCCGGGTTTTTCCAGGAACACCCCGGTACTAGTTACGTGGGGGCGGAAGCCGACGACTAGCCTACTTTCAGAATTTTATAAATAGCCGCACAAAAGGTAATATTTTAAATCAAACAGCGCTACATAGTGCAAGTAACTTCGTCTTAATATTATAACAATGACAGAGGTACATTTACTCAAGGATCGTGTCCTTGGTACATTCACCGGCCATGAGACGAGCGCCCTTCATAACACCATCGTAATACTTCTCGGGATAGCGATGCGCCTTGCCCTCCGGTGGCCCGTCCTTCACCAGCTTCTCCGCATCCAGCTTGCCCCAATGCACCTTTGCGCGGGCAAAGGCCCGGCGGGCACCCTCAATGCAAACGGATCGCTTGATAACTTCAAGCCGCGGACAGGCATTCACCATCCGCTTGATCAGGCCGAAGTAGCTAGTGGGCAGGGGCTCACCAGGCCACATCCGGACTATGAAATCTTTCATAGCCACTTCGGCCGCCCTGTGGAGTTCCACCAACTGCTTCAGTTGGTCACTCAGAGGCATTGGGTGTTTGGCCCCAGCATACTGGGACCAGAACAGCTTCACCATTGAGATCCCCTCCTTGGCATGGTAGAACTCCTTGGCATCTGATACGCTGCGTGGCAGATCTGCAAATGCCCCTGGAGAGCTCCGAATTCGGGTAAGTAAAAGAAACGCCTCCTCCACATGTTTGCTTTGCATAAAGAATGTCTTACCCACCGCTATCTTCTTTGGCCGCCAGGATTTCCTACTATGCCTTGTCGGCTTCGGCCTTGGCGTCTTTCATACTCGCAAGGGCCTTCGCAAGCTCGGCCACTTTCATCTTAAGAGCACGCTCCACGGAGTCGAACTTCTTGTCGAGCTCCTAGAGGTCTTGCTGTATCTCGCCCACTCTAGCATCTTGCTTTTCGCGCTCCTTGCATTCCAAGGCCGCCTTGTCTTCAGCCTCGGACAGCGCTTTCTTCAGAGACACCACTTCGGTGGTGGCCTCTGTTACACAGTCACGACGCTTCGTCGTTAGAATAACCAATTTTATCTATCCTTCATTATAGGAGAGCGGGGAATCACTCACCTTTGTTCTCTTCGAGCTGCCTCTTCGAGAGGTTGAGCTCCCCTGCACCTGCTCCAGGCCCCGCTTTAGTCCGGTGACCTCGGCTGTGCGGACAGCAGCGGAAAGCAACACAGCCTGCTTATTCACATGCACACTTATTATTTGACTCCTGCGGATTATAATTGACCCTCCATTTGGCTTTTCTTTCCGAACACCAAACAGAGTATCAGGGGCTACTACCTATCGGGTGGTAATTTCACACATTTTTATTACTTACCTCAAAGCCTATCAGGAGGCTGGTGCAAGCTTCGGTTAGTCTGCTCTTGGCGGACAAAACCTTCTGAATCACCGCACTCATAAGAGTACGGTGCTCTTCATCCATGGAAGCGCCATGAAGCGCTTCCAGCAGACAATCCGACGCCTCAGGCGTAACGGAAGTCCTCAGCATAGACGACTCGCCCTCCCTAATGAGGGGCTGCCCGCCTGAGTTCGGAACCATTGGAGGTTCCAGAACAGTGTTTGGCTGAGAGTCCGGCCTACTGCGGCTCTCATCGACACGATCCGTAGGGATCTTGAACCCCGCGTGTCCGACATCTGGAATTCCACCTTGGGGCGTCTCCAGAGTCACCTCCCCCCGTTCTGGGAGCCTTCAGGACAAAACCTCCGTGTCATCTGCGGGCTAAGGAGTAGTGGCCGTCGGGAGCGAGTTCATTGCTGAATCGCTCAGGGACCCATCCGAAGATGATACCTCGGGATGAACCCTGGCCAGACTGCATATGTGTTCGGCGTTATAAAAAGACTATGAAGTAAAATCACGATAGAGTGTGGATACTTACGATCGCGCTAGGGGCTTCCCCCTGGGCAGCCACCCTCCTCGCTATGGGCGGCCGTGGCAGAGTAGTCCGGAAGGGACAACTTTCCCTTCTTGGACATCCCAGCCTCTCCCTCCAGGGTGGCTTTCCTCTTTTTCTCCTCCCCAGTGCGGGGAGGCAGAGTTTATTCTTGCTGCCCCCCCCCCCCGCCTCCGTGGGAGGAATCTGCCTCATTGTCATCGGACGACGAGTGTATGATGGCCTTGCACCGGGGGCCTTTCCCGCCCCCCTGGTCCGCATTCTCAGGCCCCCCATCCTCTCCGGATGGGATGGCCCCTTCTTCTTCTTATTCCTCCCCTTCGGGGGAGGAGTGTGCCTCGTCTTCTTCGGATGAGGCTTCTGGTACGACCTTACGCCAGAGACCCTTCCTGGTCCCCGGGGCCTTCTTCTCGGCCTTCTTCTCCGGTGCCTTGTAGGGCGCCGGGACCAGCATCTCCGTCAGGAGAGCATCAGTTGGGCCTTCTTGCAGCGGACCCGGATAGTCAATCCGCTCCGCTGTCTCCACATAATCCTAATCAAATATGCACAATTACTTAAGACTCCCGCATGAATATATTGGGAAGAACTGAATCCGGTGGTAGTCAGAAAACTCACCGGACGAGGAGGCCACACGACATGTCCACGGTCCTCGGATGTGGGAGGAGGTACTTCGGAGGCCTTAAACAGCGCCTTCCATGCGTCTTTATGCGGCATGCCATAGAGCCTCCGAAGCGTCTAGTGTTCGGCCGGGACGAACTCCCACAGATTGAATGCCCGCCTTTGGCACAGAAGAACCCGGTGAACGAGCTTGACCTGGATCATGTTGACAAGCTTGATGTTCTTGTCCTTCATGCTCTTGATGCAGTTTTGGAGTCCGGTCAGCTCTGTAGGTTCACCCCAGGCAAGGCCCTTCTTTTCCTAGGAGGTGAGCCGCATGGGGGTACCGGATCGGAATTCGGGGGCCGCCGCCCAATTGGCACCGCGTGGCTCGGTGATGTAGAACCACTCCGACTGCCACCCTTTCACGGTCTCCACAAAGGAGCCGTCAAGCCAGGTGACGTTAGGCATCTTGCCCACCATGGCCCCTCCGCACTCTGCTTGCTGGCCGCTCATGATCTTCGGCTTCACGTAGAAGATTTGCAGCCACAGGCCGAAGTGAGGCTTGATGCGGAGGAAGTCTTCGCATACGACGATAAACGCCAAGATGTTGAGGCCAAAGTTTGGGGCTAGATAATGGAAATCTAGCCCGTAGTAGAACATGAGCCCGCGGACGAAGGGATGAAGTGGGAACCCCATTCCACGGACAAAGTGGGCGAGAAACATGACCCTCTCGTGGGGTCCCGGGGTTGGAATGACCTGCCCGTCGTCTGGTAGCCGGTGCGCTATGTCTGCGGCCAAGTATCCGGCCGCCTGAAGATTTGCGATATGCTTCTCCTTCACGGTGGAAGCCACCCACTTGCCTCCTGCTCCGGACATATTTAGCTGTGCGGAGAAGACTTGGACTGGGGCCCTGGAGCTCGAGGAGGTAAGGATGAGCAAAGGAGGAGGAAGGCGTGGGTGAAAATGGGGAGCCCTTATCCCTTTATAAAGGCGACGAAAGCGGTGCGCCTCCTCACTTGCCCGTTGAGAATCTCTTACTTCCCAAGCGCCACGATTGATGGCGTGGTGGGATTACCCGTACCCGTATTGATGAGTATCCCGTGATAAGGGGACACGATCTCTGCTTTGACAAGACGTGTCAAGGAAACCGCCTCGCAATATGCGTTGTGGCTGGTTGTGGGAAAGCGGTTTGAATAATGACCCGACCGTAATGACATATCACGTCGTATAAAAAGTTGTCAGCTGAAATATCATTCTCTCTATGGTGGTATGTGAAGATAATTTTGCAGATCCGTACATGGTTTACGTGTTTGATGATTACCTTGGAGTATTCGGAGAAGGAACCCGCCTTGCAATGCCGAAGACAAGACTACGTGCCGGACTCATCGTCATTGAAGCTTGGTTCAGGGGCTACTGAGGGAGTCTTGGATTAGGGGGTACCCGGACGACTGGACTACATACTTTGTCCGGACTATTGGAGCGTGAAGATACAAGACTCAAGACTCTGTCCCGTGTCCGGATGGGACTCTCCTTTGCGTGGAAGACAAGCTTGGTGATCCGGTGTATTTCCTTCCTTGTAACCGACTCCGTGTAAACTCTAGCCCTCTCCGGTGTCTATATAAACCGGAGAGGTTGGTCCTTAGAAGGCCGATCACAACTACAATCATAATCATCATAGGCTAGCTTCTAGGGTTTAGCCTCTACGATCTCGTGGTAGATCTACTCTTGTACTACTCATATTGTCAATATCAATCAAGCATGAAGTAGGGTTTTACCTCCATCGAGAGGGCCCGAACCTGGGTAAACATTGTGTCCCTTGCTTCCTGTTACCATCAGCCTGAGACGCACAGATCGGGACCCCCTACCCGAGATCCGCCGGTTTTGACACCGATAGTCGCCACCAGTGCATACAAACTAGCCGACAAAAGAATATACAAAACTGAGACCACATCATAAGGCATTAGGCCTGGACGGGACGGCCACTGCAAGCAGCCGAACAAGCTGATGAGACCTCAGTTGTGTCAACGATAGATGCTGCATCCCTAGCTTTATATAAGAAAATAAATGGATCTGTTCTGCATAAGGAAGATGTTTTTACAACTACAATTTAAAACTGGTAGTTGCAAACATCCAATCAGATGTAAACAGCAAAGTAAATAGTAGTGGAGGAAATGATGCCTATCTAAATCTATACTAGAACAAATTTTGAAGGCTTGAGAAGATGAACCTACATTACATGTTAACACGGGCTGGACAAAGCCCTTCTCCATGTCGATGGAAGGATAATTCAATAAATTGGAAGAAATATAGGATAATGAAGCTCAGGTGCAGACTGATGATACATAATCAAATAGCAATTAATTAAGTACAGCATTACAAGTCAAAAGGTGATGATAAGAGGAATGCAGACATCAACGAGTGCATTGGCATTGGCTTTATTCAACGTTTTGGTAAGTGTCGTAGAATTGTCACGACAGATGTCCTTATTTTCAGGACTTAGTCGCGAGGCCAAAGCATCTATGTGGTAGCTTGAGAGGGGTTGATCGGGATGAGAGACACAACACAGAAGACAAAGTTTTAGACAGCTTCGGGCCCCGGGAAACATCATCCGGCAATAACCCTACATGCTGTTTGTGGCTTGATACGTCCATTTTGCATCATGCTTTTATATCGATATTTATTGCATTATGGGTTGTTATACACGTTATATTACAATACTTATGGCTATTCTCTCTTATTTTACAAGGTTTATCATGAAGAGGGAGAATGGCGGTTGCTGGGATTCTGGCTGGAAAAGGAGCAAATATTGGAAACCTATTCTACATAGCTCCAAAAGTCCTGAGACTCAACGAAAGTCAATTTTGGAATTAATAAGAATTATTGGGCAAAGAAAGTACTAGAGGGGGCCCACACCCTGGCCAGGAGGGTGGGGCGCGCCCCCCTACTAGGAGCGCCCCTGTCTCCTGGTCCCCTGGTGGCCCTCCGGTGCCCATCTTCTGCTATATGAAGGCTTTTACCCTCGAAAAAAATCATAAGCAAGCTTATGGGACGAAACTCCGCCGCCATGAGGCGGAACCTTGGCAGAACCAATCTAGGGCTCCAGCGGAGCTATTCTGCCAGGGAAACTTCCCTTCAGGAGGGGGAATCATCACCATCATCATCACCAACGATCCTCTCATTGGGAGGAATTTAATCTCCATCAACATCTTCACCAGCACCATCTCCTCTCAAAACCCTAGTTCATCTCTTGTATCCAATCTTGTATCAAAACTACAAATTGGTACCTCTGGGTTGTTAGTAGTGTTGATTACTCCTTGTAGTTGATGCTAATTGTCTTACTTGGTGGAAGATCATATGTTCAGATCCTTAATGCATATTAATACTCCTCTGATCATGAACATGAATATGCTTTGTGAGTAGTTACGTTTGTTCCTGAGGACATGGGTGAAGTCTTGCTATTAGTAGTCATGTGAATTTGGTATTCGTTCGATATTTTGATGAGATGTATGTTGTCTCTCCTCTAGTGGTGTTATGTGAACGTCGACTACATGACACTTCACCATTATTTGGGCCTAGAGGAAGGCATTGGGAAGTAATAAGTAGATGATGGGTTGCTAGAGTGACAGAAACTTAAACCCTAGTTTATGCATTGCTTCGTAAGGGGCTGATTTGGATCCATATGTCTCATGATGTGGTTAGGTTTACCTTAATACTTATTTTGTAGTTGCGGATGCTTGCAATAGGGGTTAATCATAAGTGGGATACTTGTCCAAGAAAGGGAAGTACCCAAGCACCGGTCCACCCACATATCAAATTATCAAAGTACCGAACGTGAATCATATGAGCGTGATGAAAACTAGCTTGACGATAATTCCCATGTGTCCTCGGGAGCGCTTTTCTCATTATAAGAAATTGTCCAGGCTTGTCCTTTGCTACAAAAAGGATTGTGCCACCTTACTGAACCTTATTTACTTTCATTTTTTGTTACCCGTTACAAATTATCTTATCACAAAACTATCTGTTACCTATAATTTCAGTGCTTCCAGAGAATACCTTACTGAAAACCGCTTGTCATTTGCTTCTGCTCCTTGTTGGGTTCGACACTTTTACTTAACGAAAGGACTACGATAGATCCCCTATACTTGTGGGTCATCAAGACTCTTTTCTGGCACCGTTGCCGGGGAGTGAAGCGCCTTTGGTGAGTGGAACTTGGTAAGGAAACATTTATATAGTGTGCTGAAATTTTCTGTCACTTGTTACTATGGAAACTAATCCTTTGAGGGGCATGTTCGGGGCATCTTCGCCCCGACCAGTAGAGCGAAGAGTTTCTCCTCCACCTACTGAACCTACTGAAAATGTTTACTTTGAGATTCCTTCGGGTATGATAGAGAAACTGCTAGCTAATCCCTTTGCAGGAGATGAAACATTGCATCCCGATTTACACCTTATCTATGTGGATGAAGTTTGTGGATTATTTAAGCTTGCAGGTATCCCCGATGATGTTGTTAAGAGGGAGGTCTTTCCTTTATCTTTGAAGGGAGACGCATTGACATGGTATAGGCTATGTGATGATACGGGATCTTGGAACTATAAACGATTGAAATTGGAATTTCACCAGAAGTTCTATCCTATGCATCTTGTTCATCGTGATTGTAATTATATATAAAAAATTTGGCCTCACAAAGGAGAAAGTATCGCTCAAGCTTGGGGGAGGCTTAAGTCAATGTTATATTCGTGCACCAATCATGAGCTCTCAAGAGATATGATTATTCAAAAAAAAACTATGCTCGGCTTTCTCTCAATGATCGCACCATGCTCAATACTTCCTGTGCTGGTTCTTATATGTTGAAGACTACTGAATTCAAGTGGGACTTATTGGAAAGAATTAAACGCAACTCTGAAAATTGGGGTTTCGATGATGGTAAGGAGTCAGGTATGACACCTAAGTTTGATTGTGTTAAATATTTTATGGATACCGATGCTTTTCATGGATTTAGCGCTAAATATGGACTTGACTTTGAGATAGTAGATTCTTTCTGTGAATCTTTTTCTACTCACATTGATCTCCCTAAGGAGAAGTGGTTTAAATATAATCCTCCCACTGAAGTAAAAGTAGTTGCACCTATTATAGTTGAAGAAAATACTATCACTTATAATGATCCTGTTGTTCCTACTACTTACGTTGAGAAACCACCTTTTCCTGTTAGGATAAAGGAACATGCTAAAGCTTCAATTGTTGTTCGTAAAAGTAATACTAGAACATATACACCTCCTGAGCAAATTAAAGTTGAACCTAGTATTGCTATGGTTAAATATCTCTTGGATGATAATATAGATGGGCATGTTATCTACTTCTGTGATGAAGCTGCTAATATTGCTAGACCTGATGCTAAGATACATAGACCTGTTGTAGGCATGCCTGTTATTTCTATTAAAATAGGAGATCATTGTTATCATGGCTTATGTGATATGGGTGCTAGTGCTAGTGCAATACCTCATTCTTTATATGAAGAAATTATGCATGATATCGCACGCGCTGAGTTTGAAGGTATTGATGTTACTATTAAGCTTGCCAATAGAGATACTATTTCACCAGTTGGGATTGTTAGAGATGTTGAAGTATTGTGTGGGAAAGTTAAATATCCTACTGATTTTCTTGTTCTTGGTTCCCCACAAGATAGCTTTTGTCCCATTATATTTGGCAGACCCTTCTTGAATACTGTTAATGCTAAGATTCATTGTGAAAAGGATGTTGTTACAATTGGCTTGGGGGATATGAAACATGAGTTTAATTTTGCTAAGTTCCGTAGACAACCCCATGATAAAGAATTGCCTAGTAAGGATGAGATTATTGGTCTTGCTTCTATTGCCGTACCTCCTACTGATCCGTTGGAACAATACTTGCTAGACCATGAAAATGTTATGTTTATGAATGAAAGAAGGGAAATAGATGAAGTATTCCTTAAACGGGGTCCTATTCTGAAACACAACTTACCTGTTGAAATCCTAGGGGATCCCCCTCCACCCAAGAGTGATCTCGTGTTTGAGCTCAAACCTTTGCCTGATAATCTTAAATATGCTCATCTTGATGAAAAGAAGATATATCCTGTTATTATTAGTGCTAACCTTTCAGAGCAGGAAGAGGAAAGATTATTGAAAACTCTGAAGAAGCATCGTGCTGCTATTGGATATACTCTGGATGATCTTAAGGGCATTAGTCCCACTTTATGCAGCACAAAATTAAATTAGACGAAGGCTCCAAACCGGTTAGAGATCATCAACGACAGTTAAATCCTAAGATGAAAGAAGTGGTAAGAAAGGAGATACTAAAGTTCCTTGAGGCAGGTATAATTTATCCCGTTGCTGATAGTGATTGGGTAAGCCCTGTCCATTGCGTCCCTAAGATGGGAGGTATTACTATCGTTCCTAATGATAAAGATGAATTGATCCCGCAAAGAATTATCTCAGGTTATAGGATGGTAATTGATTTCCATAAATTAAATAAAGCTACTAAGAAAGACCATTATCCTTTACCTTTTATTGATCAAATGCTAGAAAGACTATCCAAACACACACATTTTTGCTTTCTAGATGGTTATTCTGGTTTCTCTCAAATACCTGTGTCAATGGAGGATCAATCAAAAACTAAGTTTACTTGCCCTTTCAGTACTTTTGCTTATAGACGTATGCCTTTTGGTTTATGTAATGCACCTGCTACCTTTCAAAGATGCATGATGGCTATATTCCCTGACTTTTGTGAAAATATTTGTGAGGTACTCATGGATGACTTCTTCGTTTATGGATCCTCTTTTGATGATTGCTTGAGCAACGTTTATCGAGTTTTGCAGAGATGTGAAGACACTAGTATCGTCTTGAATTGGGAAAAGTGCCATTTTATGGTTAATGAAGACATTGTCTTGGGGCATAAAATTTCTGAAAGAGGTATTGAAGTTGATAAAGCTAAAGTTGATGCTATTGAAAAGATGCCATGTCCCAAGGACATTAAAGGTATAAGAAGTTTCCTTGGTCATGCCGGTTTTTATAGGAGGTTCATTAAGGACTTTTCTAAAATCTATAGGCCTCTGACTAATTGATTGCAAAAAGATATTCCTTTTGGCTTTGATGATGATTGTGTAGAAGCATTTGAAATACTTAAGAAAGCTTTGATTACTTCATCTATTGTTCAGCCACCTGATTGGAATTTACCCTTTGAGATTATGTGTGATGCTAGTGATTATGCTGTAGATGTTGTTCTACGACAAAGAGTTGATAAGAAATTAAATGTCATCCAGTATGCTAGTGAAACTCTTGATACTGCCCAGAGAAATTATGCTACTACTGAAAAAGAGTTCTTAGCAGTTGTATTTGCATGTGATAAGTTTAGACCTTATATTGTTGATTCTAAAGTTACTATTCACACTGATCATGCTGCTATTAAATATCTTATGGAAAAGAAAAATGCTAAACCTAGACTTATTAGATGGGCTCTCTTGCTCCAAGAATTTTATTTGCATATTTGCATATTTAAAACAAAAAAGAGGCTAGCCAACTCACCTCTAAGAGGCTCCCCCGATTTCAGCCTTCGTTGGCCGTTGGATCGTGGTCAATCTGGTCTTTGACTTCGTTTGGGCCGTTAGATAATCGTTGCTCTCGCTGCTGGTTTTGACCGCGTGGTAACTTCACATGGCCAATGACGGGTGGGCTCTTATCCCGTGCCTGTTGGCTAGGTAAGCTGTTTCGAGGTGCGGGTGTGCCCTCTCCCCGCATGCCGTGTGCGCGTCGCGCCATTTGCGGGGGCGTGGGTCGGCCCAATCCAATCGCCCGCACGACGCAACCCTTCCTCCCTAGCCGCCAGCCCTGCTCATCCCCTCCTCCCCGCTCCCTCCATCCTCCCCCATGTCGCCGCCCCTCTTCTCCCCGCACGCCTCGGCCGCCTCCTCTCCTCCGCCGTGTCGTCGGGCCCCTCCCTCCTCCTACCTCCTCCTTCCTCCTCTCAGTCCCGTGCCAGCCGCCGCCCAAACCCTAGCCCCCGTTTCCCTCGATCCCAACAGTAACCGCATCCACAGCCACCTTCTCACAGCCGCTGCACCATTCCTCCCTTCTGCCCCTTCCTCCTTCCCGGATCCCCACCACGGCGCCGACATGTAGACAAAGGGCCAGGCGGTGGTGCGCCCGCCGGATCCGAGGCACGTGGGAGGGCAGCAGTGGCGCGTCGATCAGATCGAGAGCGACCCCGATGGAGGGGAAGGGACCGGTAGGCGCGTGCAGGCGGCAGAAGCTTGGGGGATTGGGGAGATGGCGGCCAACCGAGTTTCTTCGACTGATCTGGACATGGCCATGGCAGCGCACGCAAGGGGCGGAGGCGAGCGACCCTCTGGAGCAACGCACATCGACAGGTAGGAGCCGTGTGACCCTCCTCTCCCCTTCGCTTGTCTCCTCCTTCCCTTCCCTTCTCACTCCTCTCCGATCTAGGCTGCACATCTGCGTCCGCGACGTATTTCTCTCTCAATTTTTACTGCTTGATTCTCTGGTTTTCTGATAATCTTAACATGATTGCAGACCTGAGTGCGTGATGTGCAGCAGCAAGGTGATACATGCCTCTGCCCTTTCTCTCTCACAATGGTGAGGAGCAAGTGTGTGCTGCTCTGAACCTTTTTGCTTTACAAAAGAGAAACTGGCCTGCACTTTCCCACTGCATGGACATATAATATTTAGTGCTGATACAAGGGTTTGTTGCTGCCGAATGATAGAAATTCAGGCACAAGCGATGGTGATCTTAGTGGGAACAATCAAAAGAGAAGCAGCAAATGAATCCCAGCAGACCCATGTCAGAATAACATATTTGCAATAGAATTTAGCATGTCAATTCTGTAGATAAATGCAGCAGAGACACATGTATATTCGACGACAATGGGTCTTGCACGCATTGCATGAAGGGAAGGGAACGAGCCGGCTTACCCAATAGAACAAATGTGTGTAGCCTGCGTCGTACCTTGCGATAGAGCTCGTATCCGGCCTTGATCCTGACAACATATATGTACGCTACAGAGCATAAAAATGGGAAAATACAAATATGATTGGTGGTTGGTTCACCATTTAAAAATTTGATCTACCAATTGTGTTTTAATGATTTCTACTTGAGCTAAAACCACGACAATAATTTTGGAACGGAGGGAGTACTTATTTGTTGTTGTATCTTTGATAGTTTGATAAAAAATATCATGAAGGTTAAATCGGGCGTGGTTTTAATATATTTTTCTTACAAGATATTACATCGGCTTTCTGGTTTGGAAATACTTATAATCGTTTTCTTCTAACTGCATCTGAGCCTACACTTTTGTAGACTACTCAGGATAGAGATGATATGAATGTGAGCAACAAAGTTATTTACTCAGGAATGCCTTGGTAGGTCTCTCTAACTATTCAGTTTCATCCACAGGATTAACATTTCTTCAACTTGCTCTCCTCCCACCTTCAATTTCTTTAATTTTTTTGTATTAGCAAGTAGAAACCGTAGCTTGTTTGAATTATGTGAAGTGCATCCATGTAACAGTTGCCTCTTGAAGACTGCTGACAAAGTGCAAATTTGATATCGTTTTTCTGATTCGATACATTATATTCCAAGTTGACCTTTGCATTGAGAATATCATCTTATTTTTTATAGGGACAAAACAACACGCTAATGGCCAGCAGATGGACTTAAGATCTTCCAGAGGTACTTCATTTTAACTATAAAAAATGAATGCTGACAAAGTGCAAATATGATACAGTTTTGCTGATTGGATGCATTATATTCCAAGTTAACCTTTGCGTTGAGAATATCATCCTATTTTTTATAGGAACAACTCGCTATCAGTGCATTACAATTTTGTGTGGTACGTTTGTTTTTACCTATTCCAGTTCTGAGCCTTACTTGTTCATATGGTTTCAATTGCCGTCTCTCATGTGACGTTGAGAAAATCACATGTATATGCGTATTTTTTCCTCTGTACCCTGATTTATCTTAGTCCTTATGTCAAAGATACTGGATGTAGTAATAGATCGACGTACTAACAAATGCAAAGAGAATGAACCTCCTCTTGATTAGCTCAAGAGGACCTGTATAGTGGCTTCATGTAATTTCTTGATTTCCCATAATGATTTTGCTGGCAATTTGTCAGTGTTTTTATAGCTGAAATTGCATGTATATATTACAAATTTACATTGCAACAAATTAATAAGGAGTATAGAAGCATTTGCATCTATCTAACATATTTGTATGGTATGTTTCAAAAATCTCAAGGTTAGATATGTACTGATGTATGAGGCTATCATTAGGATGGAAGACAATTAATGTTAAAATATTGTTTGATTTTCCTTCGTTCTGTAAACAGCAATACAAGCTATGTTTGCACCATGATTCTATTCCAATTTTTTTAACAACTGACAATTAACAACACATCAAATGTTGCGTATTGAAATGGGTCATAATGGTTATATTCTACGACAGGATTAGTTTTGTTTATACTGTAACCTGTTCAAGGATTGATGAGTTTTCGAACCCTACGATCTTTGCACACTAAGGTTCAGTTGTGTTCTTTGTGAAATATACATCCTGCAAGTCTCATGTGTCTTGCGTTGTTTTTGCTTTCCAAGCTACAGGCTTTTGATATACTCAAAATGAGATTCTTTATATGGTGTTCGATTCCTCTTGCTATCACCACAACGGGAAATGTCTTACCCCCGCAAAAAAAACGGGAAATGTCTTACGGTGGCAATATGCACTTCTATGATGTCTGATTGACTTTTTTTTAGCATGAAGAATAAATTTTACTTCACTAAGATTAGTTTCTGTTCACATTGCTCTGTATATAAAAAAGGATTGTTGTGCTTACAAGGTTTATGACATTTTGGCGAAACATTATTTAGTAAAAAAGTATGTAGAGGTGAACTTTAGAGGTGAAATGTTGTGGATGTTCTGACAAAGAGATGCTTGGACTAACTTTAGCGTCACACCTTATTCAATATCTGGGTATTGGTTTCTACTAACTGTCAGTGCCTTAATTTTTCTTTTCCTCCCAATGCCATGTGATATTTACTGGACTATAATTCACATGCTTGCAAGTCGTCGTCGTGTCTCTCTCTCTAACTGCCCCCCTCCCATCATCTTGGCTTGCTCACTGTCACTATGTCAGATACCATTTTATTTATCTCATTAAGTTGTATTGATTGGCAAAAACACCTCACAAATGCCAAAAAATAAGCAACTCCTCTTGATCAGCTCAAGAGGATCTCCAGTGGCTTCATGGTATTTCTGAATGTATCTGTATACCAGCCGAACGGGCAAATACTCAAGTGACTGAATGTGGTGACTATAAAAGTCAGAACCGGGTACTTTTATCTCTTGTGGAGAATATAAATATTTTTGTGGGTGCTCTTGTGTACATATAAAAAATTTAAGGTGGTCATGATTCAGCTGACTAGGTTTTTTTTCTGTGTGAAGGAAAGAAAAAAGTTGGTACCTAATAGAACCAAAGTAATCGATCCTCTTCTGTACATTTGTAGAAATAAAATAGAATAGCTTGGAAAGTAGTTTCGATATCATTTTTGGAAATAGCATATAGGTAGTCATGGCAGGTTTTCTATGATCCAAATAAGAGTACACATGCCTTTGTTTTAACATACAGATTAAATGTTGAAAAGTACATTTTGATTGCTTAGTCAGTGTATTATCCGTTCAAAAAAAAGTCAATGTATTGATAATAGTTTGGCTTCCTTGGTGGTGTAGATTCAAGGAAATTTATAAAATTCATGCATTCTTTCTTAACTTTTTTGCATTTATATGTTCTGTACTGTTGAGTAAACTCAGTTGCAGCTATAGCAAGTGAGCTCTATATTCAATTCAGCTAACAGTTTTTGTTCCTACTATTAAAACATATACTGTTTTTTAAGAGAAACATACCTAATGTTTTATTTGATTAACCCTGTATGTATAGCAAATTTCTTCTAATTTGTTTTTCTTAAGTGCTGAAGACTTCCATAAGGGCGCAACTACAAATAGTTCTTATCTTCAGAGGGTAGCCTTAGTCTCTCTACCTTTTCTTTTTTGGTGTTGATAATTGGATTAAATATGTTAGATAGCTGCTGAGTATTTTGATTTGTTCTTAGGAAAATCGTTTACACCAAGAGATAGAAGACCTGGAGGACACTGGGTATAAGTTGAGAGTTCTCGCACAAAATCATCCCGACACACCGTAAAATGGATAGATGACCTGTTTGCGCCTCAAGAAGTCATAGGCAGGACCAAATATATGATGGAGTGCACGACCAAAATCTATCCATTTTGGTCGTGCGCTCCATCATACATTTGCGCCTCTAAAATTAGTTTGTTGACTAAATTGTGTTGTTCCCTTTTGCCGTTCTCTACTCTTTTTGTCGTTTTAACTGTAAAATATGATATATGATATAATGGTTATTTGTATATCGAGCAGGTGATGTAATTACTTTCAATAGTGCTTCAGCTCTGCAATCGACAGTTTGACCTCATGCTAGGGCAACCTCAGCCAGTTGCCTCTTCTATCAAAGGTAAAGAACAAAAGCCTTTTCTTTTTTGCACATTACAACTTCATGTTATTCCGTTCTCACCATAATAATCATTTTTTTTGTTCCATATAAAGTGGCAGTAGGTTCTTTTCTTGCCAATGATTAATTATCTGATCCCTTGAGGCATTAATATCATGCAAGCTCTGTATATTGCTGGTGGTCTTCCCACTGTAATTCATTGTCACCATGCTGCTAATTTTGAGTTTTGCTTGTTTTGTACTCACATGTAATTCCTTTGTTACATCTTTGTTTTGTTATGTGCCAGTGCTGATGGAAGACATCCTGAGTCCTTATTGCATGCTAGAGAACAACAACTATCTTGTTGGCGATTCCCCTGATATTTGGTTCTACAAGTGTGGCATATGGACCAATGAAAGCAAAGATATTCTGAATGTAATAGCTATATGGGTTGCGCCAAATGGGTCAACAGTGGAAGCGTCACGCTTAAGTACCTGTGGATGTGTACTATGCAAGCATTTTCAGACAATGCAATGGCACCCTGTTTGTACATTCACACCCTTTGAATGCCACAATCAGACTAAGAAGATGTCTAAATGAGTTGTGAGGCTGCCTCCATATAAGTGTTTCTGTAAACTGATCTATGTCATTCTACTACCTGTACTGGTATCTGTAATACAATCCACATTGCATTCAATGAGCAAAGTTTGATAAATTGTATCTGTCGTCATATCCACACTAACTTACTCGCTTTTCCGAACATTGTATTATTTTTCACTTGAAAACCGATCTAAGTTAGTCTACTATCTGTAATACAATTCACATTGCATTGTCATCTACTCCTTTTGTTCGCAAATGTAAGTCTTTTTAGAGATTCCAACAAGGGATTACATACAGAGCAACATGAGTGAATCTTCACTCTAAAATATGTCTATAAATTCGTATGTTGTAGTCTATTTGAAATATCTAAAAAGATTTATATTTAGGAATGGAGGGAGTACATCTCCTACTTACTCACTACTAACATTCTTTCTAATTCGCTTCTTGCACCATTGGCGCAACCGGGTCATCTATCCATTTTACGGTGTGTCCGGATGATTTTGTGCGAGAACTCTCAACTTATACACAGTGTCCTTCTCTAGGTCTTCTATCTCTTGACGTAAACGATTTTCCTAAGAACAAATCAAAATACTCAGCAGCTATCTAACATATTTATTCCAATTATCAACACCCAAAAAGAAAGGGTAGAGAGACTAAGGCTACCCTCTGAAGATAAGAACTATTTGTAGTTGCGCCCTTATGGAAGTCTTCAGCACTTAAAAAACAAATTAGAAGAAATTTGCTATACATACAGGGTTAATCAAATAAAATATTAGGTATATTTCTCTTAAAAAGCAGTATGTGTTTTAATAGTAGGAACAAAAACTGTTAGCTGAATGGAATATAGAGCTCACTTGTTATAGCTGCAATGTATATTCGAAAAACAAGGCTAACAACAACAAAGAAAGGAATTTTTCAGTATTATCATTACTCATCAGTGCTTGTTCTCGCATTTCATATTGCCCTTGACAATTCATATTTATGAGCATGTTCTTACAATTCAGACCTAACGTTCTTTTTTCTTTCCTTGGGCACTTCCTCAAGAATCTTGTTGAGGTGTCTGTTTCCCCTCTTTGTGTCATGAATGATTGTGATATTTGTGGTCTTCTCTTTTCTTTTTCTTGATTTGTATTGGATATGCTACTCGCATCTTTGAACATGCATAGGGCCTCTCAGTCTTTAACCCTGACTATAAAAATCCATTGATGGAAGCTAGGGAGGGCCAAAATGAACATCCGGCTCCCTGGGTCTAAGCCATCGAGATGGTAGAGATGACGTTTCCATGTCAACTACTCCAGCAGCCGGACAAGGCATATAAAAACCATGGATCCTTTGCTCCCCAGGCCGGAAAATGATCATAGTGATGTCTACGACCTCCTCCAAGATGTATTAATCTCAATCTCATGTTTGGTTTTCTTCCCTTTTCTCTTCTAATGATGTAATTTCTTTTACTAAGATAACACCATGTTTGTTGTAATACCTTATTTGATGTAAAATCCCTTTTCTACTTTGAATGAATTTACTGCATATATTTCTTATTTAGTTCAGTTCATCATTCAGAGACGGTGGAATATTTTTGTCCTTCACAGGTTAAATTAGCATTGCATAGTCCTTTATAGGTTAAATGAGCATTGCGTAAAAGTATGTCTAAGTTCTCTTACTTCAAGTGCTTCAAGTAAATGAAATTGTCTATTTCGAATATATTACCTTTTAATAATAATCATAATGAGAGAGGGGTATGCTTCTCTCTCTCTGGGCAAATGTTAGTTTAGACAACATGTACTAAGAAATAAAAACTCTGGAAATGTGTTTGAATTGCACAAAAAGAGTTCGTAGTTCTTATTCATACTTGAAACATGTGAGGCTCTGCAAATTAAACCATGTTTTTTTTCAAGGCCCATATGGATTTAGCAGACCACAACTAAACCGACTGTATATACATGGCATGTTTCACCGCAAACATGGCTTTAGTTGAAGGTTCTTGCAACATGAAACTATTTTCATCGACAACATGTCTTCAGCAGGTCTCTGCGCCATTTGGCGCAATGGGTCAACTAGTTATTGATAGAAAGGGAGCTGAGAACCCCGTTGCAGACAACTTGTCTAGGTTAGAGAATGTTCTTGATGACGCACTGCCTATTGATGATATCTTTCCTGATGAATAATTAGCGGTCATTAATGCTTCTCAGACTGCTCGTTGGTATGCTGATTATGCTAATTGCATTGTTGCTAAATTTGTACCACCTAGTTTCACATACCAGCAAAAGAAAAAAATTCTTTTATGATTTAAGACATTACTTCTGGGATGACCCACACCTTTATAAAGGAGTAGATGGTGTTATTAGACGTTGTGTACCTAAGCAAGAACAGGAACAGATCCTATGCAAGTGTCACTCCGAGCCATATGGAGGACACCACGCTGGAGATAGAACTGCACATAAGGTATTGCAATCCGGTTTTTATTGGCCTACTCTCTTCAAAGATGCCCATAAGTTTGTCTTGTCTTGTGATGAATGTCAAAGAATTGGTAATATTAGTAGACGTCAAGAAATGCCTATGAATTATTCTCTTGTTATTGAACCATTTGATGTTTGGGGCTTTGATTATATGGGACCTTTTCCTGCCTCTAATGGATATACACATATTTTAGTTGTTATTGATTACGTTACTAAGTGGGTAGAAGCTATTCCAACTAGTAGTGCTGATCATAACACCTCTATTAAGATGCTTAAAGAAGTTATTTTTCCGAGGTTTGGAGTCCCTAGATATCTCATGACTGATGGTGGTTCACATTTTATTCATGGTTCTTTTCATAAAATGCTTGCTAAGTATGATGTTAATCATAGAATTGCATCTCCTTATCACCCACAGTCTAGCGGTCAAGTAGAGTTGAGTAATAGAGAGCTCAAATTAATTTTGCAAAAGACTGTTAATAGATCTAGAAAGAACTGGTCCAAGAAACTTGATGATGCATTATGGGCCTATAGAACTGCATATAAAAATCCTATGGGTATGTCTCCGTATAAGATGGTTTACAGAAAAGCATGTCACTTACCTCTCGAACTTGAACATAAGGCATATTGGGCTATTAAAGAGCTCAACTATGATTTCAAACTTGCCGGTGAGAAGAGGTTATTTGACATTAGCTCACTTGATGAATGGAGAACCCAAGCCTATGAGAATGCCAAACTATTTAAAGAAAAAGCTAAAAGATGGCATGACAAAAGGATACAAAAGCGAGAATTTAACATAGGTGATTATGTGTTTCTATTCAACTATCGTTTAAGATTTTTTGCAGGAAAACTTCTCTCTAAATGGGAAGGCCCTTATGTTATCGAGGAGGTCTATTGTTCCAGTGCCATAAAAATCAACAACTTCGAAGGCACAAGTCCGAGGGTGGTGAACGGTCAAAGAATTAAACATTATATCTCAGGTAATCCCATAAATGTTGAAACTAATATTATTGAAACCATAACCCCGGAGGAATACATAAAGGACACTTTCTGGAACGTTTCCGACTCCGAAAAGGAATAGGTATGTGGTACGGTAATTAAACCGACTCCAAAACAATTCTAATGGCATTTTTTCTCCGTTTTGGAATATTTAAGAATTTAGGAAAGCAAGAAGTAATCCGGGAAGGACACGAGGCCTCCATGAGGGTGGCGGGCGCGCCACCTCCCAGACTCTGTTTTCTTGCACAATACTTCTTTTGGTCGGTAAAAATTCATTATATAATCTCTCGAAGGTTTTGACCTCCGTATCATGCAAAAATCTTTTGTTTTCGTTTCGAGCTGTTTTTCTGACAGATCTAGAGCACCATGACGTCTCCAAGCACTCCCAAGGACAAGTTTTTCGAGAGGGTCATCAAACCCTATCTTGCGGAGGTGTTGTGACACCCTCAAACCATTGAGATGCGTGATGGGGTGCTGCACATCCGCGATGTGGAGGGACCAAGGCATACCGGAAGCGTGGAGACAAAGCTCGAAGCTATGGAACAACAAGTTTTCTAGTGCCAAATGATGGTGGAGCGTGGACTTAACGCCAACCAGATGATGATCGCGGAACTCACCAACAACCACAAGCTAGACGCCAATAACATTGGGGAGACCATCTTCAAGCTTCATGAGAAAATCGAGCATCTCCAAGCCCAGATCTATGACCTGCAAAACCAAAACTGTGAGTATGAATATAGATTCAAGAGGATGAGTTTGGCTGCAGATTTGAGGATCCCGGAGACTCGATCATCCTTCTATGATGGTGAGCCTATGCCTTGGAAGACGGACGACAAGCCTACATCATCAACAACTCCTTCTTCACCACCTCCGAGGACATAATCACATGGGTATGGACACTCCCCTTGGCAACTGCCAAGCTTGGGGGAGGTGCCCCGGTATCGTATCACCATCACACTCCTATATTTACCGTTTTTCTTAGTTCGATCCTTTTAGTAATATCTTGATCTAGTAGAATGAAGTTTTGGCATGAATTAGTTTTGAGTTTTGCTTTGTGATCCTTTTATGTAATCGAGTCCTTGAGCTATATAATAAAGATTAGTGTTGAGTCAAGGGCTTTGCTATCTTGCTATGATCTTGACAAAGTAGAAAGAAAATAAAATAATAAAAAAAGAGTTCATATTGATCTTATGGATAGTAATGACTTCACATATAAAGAGTATGAGACTTAAAAGTTGTTGAAAGTTGACAAACATAGTTTTGGTCATCGTTACAATTAATAGGAAGTAATAAAGAAAGAGAGGTTTTCACATATAATTATACTATCTTGGACATCTTTTATAATTGTGAGCACTCATTAAGTATGACATGCTAAAGAGTTGATGTTGGACAAGGAAGACAACGTAATGGGTTATGTTTTCTAACATCTCAGTTAAAGTATATTGTCATGGATCATTCAAACATGTTGAGCTTGCCTTTCCCCCTCATGCTAGCCAAAATTCCTTGCACCAAGTAGAGATACTACTTGTGCTTCCAAATATCCTTAAACCCAGTTTTGCCATGAGAGTCCACCGTACCTACCTATGGATTGAGTAAGATCCTTCAAGTAAGTTGTCATGTTGTAAGCAATAAAAATTTCTCTCTAAATATGTATGACTTATTAGTGTGGGGAAAATAAGCTTTATACGATCATGTGCGGGGATGTATGCAACGAGGCGCCACCATCGACGCACATGGCCTCTCTGGCTTTCTGAAACTCGTGGTCGCCGGACTCGTCGTCCTTGTCATGATCATCGTCTTCCTGCTTCTTGTCGCGGCCCCGGGCGGGCCTCTCTTGCTGATTATCCTTGCCGCGGCGGCCTCCTTGGCCACCATGTTTCTTGTCAGATCCCTCGGCACCATCCGGGCCTTTCTCCTTGTCCCTCCGCTCATACTCGGCTTTCTGCTTCTCGGCGAGCAGCTCTACCTGCCGACAGTTTTGGAGATCATGGCCCTTGGTGCGGTGGATTTTGCAATACTGCTTGTCGGAGCCTCCTGGCTTATCGATGGCCGCCAAGGCCCAGCAAGTGGCACACCCGGCAACCTCCTTGCCGGGGTCACTTGACTTGGGTTTCTTGGTGGCGCCGGTATCGTCAGATCCCTCGATGGCAAGCACGGTCTTGCTCATGCGCTTCCTGTTACGGCGTCGGCCCTTCTTCGCAGGGGTGGCAGTGTTATCCGTGGAGTGAGTTCCCGCGCATGCGTCTTCACCGGGGTACTTCCTTCCCTCCTTAGCACAAGCGCATCGATCGACCAGAACATAGAGTTCGGCCACATCCTTAACCTTGTTCATCGCCAGCTCTTCACGCATCTTGCGATTGTGCACGTTCTGATGGAACGCACTGATCACGGCGGCAGGATGAATGTCGGGGATGTTGTAATACACTCGGCTGAACATTTGGATGTACTTGTGCAAGTTTTCTCCTTCCTTCTGGGGGATGATGTGTAAACCACTCGCCTGGCCATGAGCTTGGTGACCTCCGGTAAAGGCGCCAACAAACTCATGGCACAAATCCGCCCAAGAAGAGATGGAATCCACCGGCAAGTGCATCAACCATGACATAACATTAGGTTTGAGTGCCAACGAGAAGTAGTTGGCAAGCACCTTATTGTCGCAGGCCCCAGCAGCTTGCATCGCGATGGTGTAGATGCTGAGGAACTCTGATGGGTGAGTCTTGTCGTTGTACTTCTCGCCAACGTCGGGCTTGAACTTACGGTGGGAGGGACACTGGAACTGCCGCAGCTCACGGGTGAAAGCCGGACAACCCACCCCGTAAGGTAGGCCACCGTAGCCTCCCGGCACTGGGTGGTCCATAGCGGGCCCTGCCTGCCTGTCCGACTGGTGGCGTGCGTCACGTCGGCGCTCGATCATAGTTCAAGCGTCCTCATGGGCCCGCTCCCGAAGGACTTGGCGTTGATCGCGGTTGGTTCGCGGGTCAGACGACACGATGAAAATATCATCACGAGCGTCGCCACGACGGACCGACGCCCGGGGTGGTCGGGACGGAGGTGGGGAGTACACCATGGACGCATCACCATCGGCATGGCCTCCGCTGGCACGCGGTAGCCCGGCGTAGCGACGGCCGATGGGTCCCGCCGGCCATAACCCATCGTTGTTGGCAATGCCGACGAGGCTCCAGATGGAGGCCCTCCATTCGTCAAGCTTCTCCATGGTGGGAGGAAAATCGAGGAGCAGCTGCGCGCGCTAGAGCTTCCGCTAGCGTGGGTGGCGGCGAAAGCTGGATGGACTGCGATGCACCTCGACTCCTAACCACGTTGGAAGGGGCTGCGTCACGGCTCTGCAGCCGTTCGCCACCTCCATCAGCACCTCGGCGCGCATGCTGGCCCTGTTCTTCATGTGATGGACGCATGGGACTCTTCCCAGGGCGGCGCGCAGGGCCACCGACACGGTGACGCTGCTCATCACGCACAACCTGAGAGGAGCGCGTCGTGGGCGCCGGTGTTGGCGTCTTGGAGGTCACCGTGCCACCGCCTGGCAGGACGGAGGCGCCCCTGGAGGGCCCCGCGCCACCTGTGGGGGGCCCGACTCCACCTCCGGAGCCCGCGACTGGTGGCTCGCTGCCTGGCATGCGAACGACGCCACTTGCCAGGCCGGGACCATCGGGGTGATGTAGATGTTTGCGGGCCGCGCCACGGGTTCTCTCCGTGACTGGCCTGCTACCGGTCCGTGCTCGTACCAACCCGGTCCCGGACGAACCGATCGCCGTGGTCACCTTCTTCTTAGGATCCATGGCGATGAAGAACAGCTAGGTCAACTGCTAGACCAGATCCTCACGGTCGCGCCCCCTACCTGGCGTGCCAAAGATGTCGGTGGGAAACGACACCTATGGGATCACTGGAATCCCTTCTACGGTTGCGGGGCGCGGGGATCGTGAGAAGAGCAGGACTAGTAGACAACACAAGGGGGATTTACCCAGGTTCGGGCCGCAAAGATGCGTAAAACCCTACGATCCTGCTTTTGGTGGATGTATTAGTGTTCTTGAGCTCTCGAACTAGCTCTAGGTGCTGCGAGGTTCAAAAGAGCCGAATCCTTCTCTCGTGCGCCATGGGCCTCCTTTTATAGGCGGAAGGGGTTGCCACAGTGGCACAAAGGAGGTGGAAAGTGCTACAGCGTTATGAGCTTATGGCTAGCGTTATAGGAAAAAGTGCATTAAATGCAAGGCTTAGATGTCCCTTCGCTTTATCGGGGACGGGGGCGAGGCCCGTCCCGTCCGTCACCGCTCCTCCTTGCTTCGACACGCACCCTGGCCAGCGATGCATGCGGTGCCATGTAGGCAGGCAGACAGCTGAGGTGGCGCGATGGTGGAGCCTCCACAAAGGGTTGCATGTTGCCAAGAAGGCGCCTGCCCAGCTGGTTGGGTCGGCAGCTGCATGCAAACGGCGGTGAGGACTTAGCTGGCGCGGTCCTGGCAGTGGCCCTGCCGGTGCGCTTGGCGAGGGTCTTGCCGGGTGGCCCGGCAAGGGTCTTGCCGCGGTGCGCTGGCTTCCCCGGCAAAGATCTTGCCGGGGGGGTCTCGTGGGTTTCTTCGGTGAGGATGGTTTCCTTCCTATCCGCATTTGATCTTGAGCATTTTATGCCTTCACAAAGATCTGCATGCCACCATGGAGGTGCCTCCCGAGCCCTGTCCTGACGCGTTTGTCTAGCGTTGGTGGGCTCAAGGGTGGCTCGCTCGGCTGGTGGGGGCGGGCTCCCCCGGCAAGGGTCTTGCCGGGGCCACTGAGGCTGCCCCGGCAAGGGTCCTTGCCGGGGGAACCTGCTCCGCCCATCTGATCTTTGTGGTCTTGGTCCTTGTCGTTGCTCTGTTTGCCTCGTTGCTTCGGCTTCTCTCCGGCTTCCCTTTCCTGCCCTGTTATGTGTGGCCGTGGCAGGAGGCTCTAACTGCCCATGCACAAGTGAAGTGGTCAAAAGCAGAGCCCCTACTTTTGTACACCGACAGGAGCCCCTGGGCTTGGGCCACATATAAGGGCAACGCGTTGTTAGGCTAGGCCCTGAACGGTGCGCGGGCAGTTGGGGCGGATTTTTACCGCGGCCACTATTCCATCCGCCACGCTTCCCCATGACCCGCGTTGAACACGCGACGTGGGGGTCATGCGCGCGCATGACATGGGCATGCTGGCATCACCTTGTGGTGGACAGTAAAGAGGCGACTTGCGTGTCTCTTCGAGACTGTAGGGCCGCCTCCCATTTACTGCCCTTGCTTGGGAACCATCGTTCCATGCATCCCATTGCTCCCGCCCCTTGCACCACGTTCGCTGCATGCATAACGCAGAGCGCATGGCAGGCACACGGGACGTGGGAAGTCACGCTCGTGCAGGTCGATTCCTACGCGCCTTCAATGGAGCGGGGAGGGCGGTCGACGACACCGCTTGCTGTCACTTCAACAAGCCGGATTTGCTGAGAGTGGGCGGCCGAGCCTCGCCCCCGCCCCTTTATAAAGAGGGGAGCGGGAGGAACGGTGCCTCTCAACTCTTCGCCATTTGTCTCTCCCCATTCCTGCTTCCCTGCTTCTTTTGCCATGGCGAGGGGGCGTGGCGATGCATCATCGCTGACGGCGAGGGTCTCGGCCAGAGAGCGCATCGCTCCTCCCCAAGAGCTCATAGTGGCGGAGACGACCACTAGAGAAAGGGGGAGGGGCGGGGCTGAGGCCGTCGTGGTTCTTAGGGGAGAGGAGGACGGGGCGGCAGATCAGCCTCGCCTCTGCCGGCAGCCCCTCCTCCGATTGAGGGCCACACTGGAGACAATCCCTGCGAGTTCTTCGTCAGGTTGCACCAGCCCTCGCGTCGTCGCCTTCGCCTCCCGACTCCATTCGCATGGGAGATGGAGCTTGATCCGCCGCAGGCATTGCGGCTGCATATGAGGGGTTGCGGGAACAGCGACACATGGGCCGACATCGAGTTCCCCGCCCCTCATGTCATGTATCTTCACCGAGGGTGGAAGACCTTCGCTCGCCTCCACAGCTTGATGGATGGGCTCACCCTCCATTTCAAACTAATGGAGGGTGGCCTCCTCTCCGTCAAGATCTTTGGGCACTTCGGGACCCACGTGAGGTGCTGCGTGGAGAGCTCCTTCGACGATGAAGATTCCTCCTCAAGCGAGAGTGGTGAGGAAGACAACGGCAGCGACGACGAGGGCAGCAGGTGGCAGGATGACGGGTCTGACTAGGTGTCGGGCGCCGCTCCGAGCGGCACCGGCGACCCCATCATCCGTGTCGTCGGCTCCTTGAACTTCTCGGGGTCGTCTCCTTGGGCGGCTGGCGTTGGGAGGCCGCGGAAGAGGAAGAGGGTGGGCGGCAAGGCCGTCAAGTCAGCGTACGCGGGCTCCGACGCCTTCATCGCGTATTGACGTCCTGCCGCCTCGTCTTCGAGCTCTGCCTCCGGCGCCGCCATCACCACCCAGCCCTTGGACCGCCACCGAGATGCTCTGTTGGTGTCTTCTGCCACTCGTAGCTTGCCTAGGCGCCCCTTTTGCCCTTCTGCTTTCTTGTTCCATTTCCTGAGGAGAGGGACAAGAAAGGGATTACGGGCACCTTATATCTTTTTAGTTTTGTAAGCCCTCGGGCCTTTGTTAACTTTAGGACTTGTAATACCCTTTTTCATGTTTTTCATTTCGTATGGACTGTACCTGTACGGGATGTTTTTTAATGAAAAAGGGATGTTTGCCGGGTTTTTCGCTCGCGGGTGGAACCCACAACAAGGAGTGACTCCTTGCCACCTTTAAGATAAGCGTTTCTTCGCCCAGCAACAGGCCTTGCCGCCCCCCACCTCGCTCGACCTTTCTCACACTCTTGGCGGAGGTAGGGATGAGGTGGGCTTAGGCTCCTCGTTCCTATTCTTTGCTGCCGCGGCTACGACCAGATTCGGACACAGGGGTTAATCCTTGGGTTCCAAAAAGGGGGAGCACGATAGCTTGGAGATAGAACGGGGTTTCACGTATCCCAGTCCATAACGAGATTCATGATAGAGGGTAAGGAACTTATCTAGATCTGTAGCCCCCGGCAACCTTGGCTTTCCGCGGATGGATCCTCGTTCTTGCAACCCCCGGCAACTCTGGCTTGCCGGGGTCCGGACGCTGATCCGTTCCCTATCTTCCAAAACAGCTCGGCAAGAATACTTATGTGCCCTGCAAACCAAAGAAGACAGAGAATAACAGAGAGACGCGTACTCGACCTCTAAGCTCGGGGTTAGCCGCCGCTAAGCACTATCAACCCTAACCAAGGAGGACACTCAACCTAGCATGCATGCTATAACTTAGGGCGCCAGCGCTTCATTTATTTATGCTCAGGGTCTGCGCCTGGCTTTGTACAAAGGGTTACATGCCTTGCCGGCAAGGCTTGCACAAAAGGGTGGCTTGCCGGGAGGCCCGATAGCCGCGCCTTATGGGTAAAACTTGCGAAGATGCTTGATGTTCCAGGAGTTGCTCACTGGAATGGCATCTTCAGTCTCCAGCCGGACTGCGCCAGGCCTGGTGACTCGTGCTACCCGATAAGGGCCTTCCCACTTCGGCGTAAACTTGTTGGAATTCTTGGCCGACTGAACATGCCGAAGAACAAGGTCGCCTTCCTCAAAGCTCCGGGCATGAACCTTGGGCTATGGTAGCGGCGCAAGGCTTGCTGGTAGCATGCTGCCCTCACAGCCGCCCGGAGATGATCTTCCTCAAGGAGCATCGCGTCCTCTTGCCGCAATCGCTCTTGCTCAAGCTCATCATAAGCGAGCACCCGAGGTGACCCGTATATGAGTTCTGTGGGGAGAACTGCTTCTGCCCCATAAACCAGGGCAAAGGGTGTCTGGCCGGTGGCTCGATTTGGCATCGTTCTGATCGACCAAAGAACCGCCGGCAACTCATCAATCCAGCGCCTTCCACTCTTGCGCAGCCTGTCAAAAGTCTTCATTCTTAAGCCTCGCAAGACTTCAGCATTTGTTCTCTCCGCTTGTCCGTTGCTCCGTGGATGTGCCACGGAAGCAAAACAGACCCTGTTGCCGAGATCCTCAATGTATTGCATGAAGGCATGGATTGTGAACTATGTGTCGTTGTCGGTGATGATCCTATTGGGCACCCCAAAACGGCATACTAGTCCCTTGAAAAACTTGATGGCTGACTGCGCTATCACCTTCCTCACTGCTTCCACTTCTGGCCACTTTGTGAACTTGTTGATGGCAATGTACAAGTACTCAAAGCCCCCGACAGCACGAGGGAAAGGGCCCAATATGTCGAGCCCCCAGACCGAGAAGGGCCGTGAGAGAGGGATAGTTTGAAGGGCTTGAGCGGGTTGATGGAGCTTCTTCGAATGGAACTGGCACGCTTCACACTTGGTTACTAGTGCCGTCGCATCCTGGAGGGCGGTGGGCCAGAAGAAACCTTGCCGGAAAGCCTTGCCGGCAAGGGCCCTCGACCCTATGTGGGAGCCACATATGCCTCCATGTATCTCTGCCAACAGCTTTAGTGCTTCCTCCCGGGAGATGCATATCAATTTCACCCCATTCGGTCTTCTTCTGTACAATACGTTGTCAACAAATTGGTACAGAGCAGACCGGCGGGCTACTCTTTCTGCCTCTTCCTGCTCCTAAGGAAGCTCTCCTTTTTGAAGGAATTAGATGGTGTGCTGCGCCCATGCCGGAGCCTGTGGCTCGACGACAAGGACCAAAGGAATCTCTTCTGCCACGAGAGCGGCCGCCTCCTCGGCCACGACCTGAGGTCCTGCCGGAGTCGGTCGCCCCGCGGCAGGATCGGCATCCACAGCAATATCTTCGCCGGCGGCTCTGGGGAGCTCGGTGGGGAAGTACTTGCCGGGGCCTAGCTTCCTTCGCTTGTTCTGCCCGGTCGACGGCTCAACGGATGGTTGGGTTAACTGAAGCACAAAAGTACCTGGTTCCACAGGTAGCTTGAGGGCAGCACACTTTGACAGGTTGTCGGCGATGTTGTTCTCCGCCCGAGGGACATGCTCCGCTTGTATATCGTCAAAGCGCTCCTCCAGTTTCCTCACCTCATCTACGTAAGCTTCCATCAACGGGCTTTGATAATCTTTGTTGATCTGCCTAACGACGAGCTGTGAGTCGCCCCTGATGATGAGCTTCTTAACTCCGAGGTCTGCCGTGATCCTGAGACCGGCAAGCAAACCCTCGTACTCGGCGGTGTTGTTGGTTGACATCTCCCGGGGGAAGTGCATCTGGATGACATACTTGAGGTGCTCTCCGGTGGGTGCGACAAGCAGCACACCAGCACCGGCGCCTTGCAGCGAGAAGTCTCCATCAAAGTACATGATCCAGTTGTGACTCGTTTCCTTGCTAGGGAGAGTGGTCTCCTGTATCTCTTCGTCAGGCGTCGAGGTCCATTCCGCCACAAACTCCGCCAAGACTCTGCTCTGAATTGTCGAGGTACTTTCAAACTTCAAACCGAAACTTGACAGCTCGAGGGCCCATTCCACAATCCCCCCCGTTGCATATGGGTCGTGCAGTATCAGTTGCAATGGGAGGCGGGTGACTACCGTGATCTCGTGCGCCTGGAAGTAATGGCGCAGCTTCCTTGAGGCCATAAGGAGGCCGAAGAGCAACTTTTGCACACCTGAGTACCTCGACCTAGCCCCCTGCAAGAGGGAGCTGACGAAGTACACTAGGTGCTGCACCATTTTCTTCTTCGGCGCCTCTTCACCCGGTCGCGTGGGTCCTGTCACGCTGACGTCAGCTCCTGCCGGAGACCCAATCTTGCCGGGATCGAGCCCTGTCGGAGAGGGTTTCGGCTTGCCATCTGTTGGCTCTGCCGCTGCCGCTGCCTTCTCGTCGACCTCTCTCTGCGCCACTAGTGCGACGCTAACCACCTGATTTGTTGCCGCTAGATAAAGCAGCAACGGTTCCTGTGGTTTGGGCGCGACCAACACTGGGGTAGAGGAGAGGTATCTCTTCAAATCCCGCAGCGCTGCCTTCGGCCTCTGGGGTCCACTCCACTGGCCCTGCCTTCTTCAAGATCTTGAAAAAAGGAAGGGCACGCTTCGCGGACTTGGAGATGAACCGGCTCATGGCAGCAACGCAGCCAGTGAGCCGACACACGTCCTTGATCCATTTGGGTGCCTCAATCTGCTCGATAGCCTTGATCTTATCTGGGTTTGCTTCAATCCCGCGCTAGAACACAAAGAACCCGAGGAGCTTGCCGGACGGGACGCCGAAGACACACTTCTCAGGGTTCAATTTGAGGTTGATCTTGCGCAGGTTTGCAAATGTTTCCTCCAGATCATGCACAAGGGTCGCTTTGTCCTTGGTTTTGACCACTATGTCATCCATATAAGCTTCCATATTTCTATGTAGCTAGGGCTCAAAACCAATTTGGACCGCTCTCGCAAAGGTTGAGCCAGCACTCTTCAACCCAAAAGGCATCCATAAAAAACAATACGTACCACATGGGGTGATGAATGCTGTCTTTTCCTCGTCTTCCTTTGTCATGAAGATCTGGTGGTATCCTGAGTAGGCATCAAGGAACGATAAGAGGTCACACCCAGCCGTGGAGTCAACAATCTGGTCAATGCGTGGTAACGGGAAAGGATCCTTTGGACATGCCTTATTGATGTCTGTGTAATCAATACACAACCTCCACTTCCCATTTGCCTTGCGCACTACTACCGGATTGGCCAACCACGTCGGATGGAGTACTCCTCTCACCAAGCCTGCTGCCTCTAGCTTTCTGATTTCCTCCATGATGAACTCCTCCCTCTCCAGAGCTTGCTTCCTGACCTTCTGCTTGACGGGACGCGCATGGGGACAGACAACAAGGTGGTGCTCAATCACCTCCCTGGGAACGCTGGGGATGTCGGAGGCTTGCCATGCAAACACATCGACATTCGCCCGCAGGAAGGTGACGAGCTCGCTTTCCTATTTGCCATCAAGGGTGGAGCTTATGGTGAACGCTCCCCCCGTGTTGTCCTCCTTGACGGGCACCTTTTTGGTCTCTGGTGGTGTAGCTCGGGACTTCTTGCTCTTGCCGGCGGAGCTCTCTGGCACGTTCTCAATGGAAGCACAACACCCCGAAGAGGTGTGCTTGCCGGAGTGGGTGTGAGGGGTCTCGCCGATCTTCTTCTCCCCCGGAGCTCCGTCAGCAGGACCAGGTGCCTAAGCGGCAGCGGCTGCAACTGCTTCCCGGTAGAGTTGGTCGGTGCAGATCAGTGCATCTTTCTTGTCGGAGGGGACGGTGATGATGTTCATCGGCCCGGGCATCTTCAGCATGTTGTAGGCGTAGTGTGAAGCCGCCATGAACTCGGCTAGTGCCGGGCGACCGAGGATCCTGTTGTAAGGCAAGGGGATCTCGGCTACATAAAAAACAATCCTTTTCGTCCTGTGGTTCAGCTCGCCTTCGAATGTCACGGGCAGCGTGATCTTTCCCTTTGGCTGGCTCCTCCCCGGGTTAACCCCTTGGAACGTGCCCGTCTCCTTGAGGTCTCCATCAGGGATCTGCGGCCTTCTGACCACGACAGGTGAGATCAAGTTCAGGCCGGCCCCGCCGTCAATAAACATCTTTGTCACCTTGAGGTTGTGGATTGTTGGTGAAACCAACAACGACAAGCACCCGACCGCAGTGGTGCGGTCAGGGTGGTCCTCGGTGTCAAAGATGATGGGCGTGCTGGACCATTTCAGCGGCTTCCGTGCGTCGAACGATGGCTCCACCACTGTGATCTCACACGTCCACTGCTTGAGTTGGCGGTGGGATGTATGCAACGAGGCACCACCATCGACGCACATGGCCTCTGTGGCTTTCTGAAACTCGTGGTCACCGGACTCGTCGTCCTCGTCATGATCATCGTCTTCCTGCTTCTTGTCGCGGCCCCGGGCGGGCCTCTCTTGCTGATTATCCTTGCCGCGGCGGCCTCCTTGGCCGCCACGTTTCTTGCCGGATCCCTCGGCACCATCCGGGCCTTTCTCCTTGTCCTGCCACTCATATTCGGCTTTCTGCTTCTCAGCGAGTAGATCTACCTGCCGGCAGTTTTGGAGATCTTCGCCCTTGGTGCGGTGGATTTTGCAATACTGCTTGTCGGAGCCTCCTGGCTTATCGGCGGCCGCCAAGGCCCGGCAAGTGGCACACCCGACAACCTCCTTGCCGGGGTCACTTGCCTTGGGTTTCTTGGTGGTGCCGGTATCGTCAGATCCCTCGACGGCAAGCACAGTCTTGCTCCTGTGCTTCCTGTTATGGCGCCGGCCCTTCATCGCAGGGGTGGCGGTGTCATCCGTGGAGTCGGTTCCCGCACCGGCATCTTCGTTGGGGTACTTCCTTCCCTCCTCGGCGCGAGCGCACCGATCGGCTAGAACATAGAGTTCGGCCACATCCTTAACCTTGTTCATTCTAGCTCTTCACGCATCTTGCGATTGTGCACGTTCTGATGGAACGCACTGTTCACAGTGGTAGGATGAACGGCGGGGATGTTGTACTGCACTCGGCTGAACCTTTGGATGTACTAGCGCAGGTTTTCTCCTTCCTTCTGGGGGATGATGTGTAAATCACTCGCCTGGCCATGAGCTTGGTGACCTCCGGTAAAGGCTCCAACAAACTCATGGCACAAATCCGCCCAAGAAGAGATGGAATCCACCTGCAAGTGCATCAACCATGACATAACATTAGGTTTGAGTGCCAACAAGAAGTAGTTGGCAAGAACCTTATCGTCGCGGGCCCCAGCAGCTTGCATCACGATGGTGTAGATGCTGAGGAACTCTGACGGGTGAGTCTTGCCGTTGTACTTCTCGCCAACGTCGGGCTTGAACGTACGGTGGGAGGGCCACTGGAACTGCTGCAGCTCACGGGTGAAAGCCGGACAACCCACCTCGTAAGGTAGGCCACCATAGCCTCCCGACGCTGGGTGGTCCATAGCGGGCCCTGCCCGCCTGTCCAACTGGTGGCGCGTGTCACGTTGGCGCTCGACCGTAGTTCGAGCGTCCTCATGGGCCCGCTCCCGGAGGACCTGGCATTGATCGCGGTTGGTTCGCGGGTCGGACGACGCGATGAAAATATCATCACGAGCGCCGCCGTGACGGACCGACGCCCGGGGTGGTCGGGACAGAGGTGGGGAGTACACCGTTGCCGCATCGCCACCGGCATGGCCTCCGCTGGCACGCGGTAGCCCGGCGGAGCGACGGCCAACGGGTCCCGCCGGCCGCAACCCTTCGTTGTTGGTGATGCCAACCAGGCTCCGGACGGTGGCCCTCCATTCGTCAAGCTTCTCCGCGGCGGGAGGAAAATCGAAGGAGCAGCTGCGCGCGCTAGAGCTTTCGCTGGCGTGGGTGGCGGCGAAAGCTGGGTGGACCACGATGCGCCTTGACTCCTAACCACGTTGGAAGGGGTTGCGTCACGGCTCTACATCCGTTCGCCACCTACATCAGCACCTCGGCGCGCATGCTGGACCTCTTCTTCATGTGATGGACGCACGGGACTCTTCCCAGGGTGGTGCGCAGGGCCACCGGCAGGGTGACGCTACTTATCACGCACAACCTGAGAGGAGCACCGATGTTGGCGTCTTGGAGGTCACCGTGCCGCCGCCTGGTGGGACGGCGGCGCCCCTGGAGGGCCCCGCGCCGCCTACGGGGGGCCCGACTCCACCTCCGGAGCCCGCGACTGGTGGCTCGCCGCCTGGCATGCGAACGAAGCCAGTTGCCAGGCCGGGACCATCGGGGTGATGTAGATGTTCGCGGACCGTGCCACGGTTTCTCTCCGCGACTGGCCCGTGATACGTCTCCAACGTATCTATAATTTTGATTGTTCCATGCTATTATATTACCTCTTTTGGATGTTTATGGGCTTTATTTTACACATTTATATCATTTTTGGGACTAACCTACTAACCGGAGGCCCGACCCATATTGTTGCTTTTTTGCCTATTTCAGTATTTCGAAGAAAAGGAATATCAAACGGAGTCCAAACGGAATGAAACCTTCGGGAGCGTGATTTTTGGAACGAACATGATCCGGAGAGCTTGGGGTGCAAGTCAAGAAGCTTCCGAGGGCCCCACGAGATAGGGCCCCCCCTGTAGGGCGCGCCCCCTGTCTTGTGGGCCCCTCGGGCGGCCACCGACGTACTTCTTCCTCCTATATATACCTACGTACCCTGAAAACATCTTGGAGCACCACGAAACACAATTTCCACCGCCGTAACCTTTTGTATCCGCGAGATCCCATCTTGGAGCCTTCGCCGGCACTCTGCCGGAGAGGGAATCAACCACGGAGGGCCTCTACATCAACATCCTTGCCCCTCCGATGAGTTGTGAGTAGTTTACCACAGACCTACGGGTCCATAGTTATTAGCTAGATGGCTTCTTCTCTCTTTTTGGATCTCAATACAATGTTCTCCCCCTCTCTTGTGGAGATCTATTCGATGTAAACTCTTTTTGCGGTGTGTTTGTCGAGATCCGATGAATTGTGGGTTTATGATCAAGTTTATCTATGAATAATATTTGAATCTTCTCTGAATTCTTTTATGTATGATTGAGTTATTTTTGCAAGTCTCTTCGAATTATCAGTTTGGTTTGGCCTACTAGATTGGTCTTTCTTGCCATGGGAGAAGTGCTTAGCTTTGGGTTCAATTTTGCGGTGTCCTTACCCAGTGACAGAAAGGGTTGGAAGGCACGTATTGTATTGTTGCCATCGAGGATAACAAGATGGGGTTTATATCATATTGCATGAGTTTATCCCTCTAAATCATGTCATCTTGCTTAATGCGTTACTCTGTTCTTATGAACTTAATACTCTAGATGCAGGAAAAAGTCGGTCGATGTGTGGAGTAATAGTAGTAGATGCAGGCAGGAGTCGGTCTACTTGTTATGGACGTGATGCCTATATACATGATCATGCCTAGAGAATCTCATAACTATGCGCTTTTCTATCAATTGCTCGACAGTAATTTGTTCACCCACCGTAATACTTATGCTATCTTGAGAGAAGCCTCTAGTGAAACCTATGGCCCCCGGGTCTATCTCTTATCATATTTGCTTTCAATCTACCTTTATTTGCATCTTTACTTTTTGCATCTATATTATAAAATACCAAAAATATATTTATCTTATCATACTATCTTTATTAGATCTCACTTTCGCAAGTGGACGTCAAGGGATTGACAACCCCTTTATTGCGTTGGCTGCAAGTTCTCAGTTTGTTTGTGTAGGTGCGTGGGACTTTTGAGGAGCCGCCTACTAGATTGATACCTTGGTTCTCAAAACTGAGGGAAATACTTATGCTACACTTTGCTGCATCACTCTCTCCTCTTCGAGGAAAACCAACGCAAGCTCAAGACGTCGCAGCCCGTTACCGGTCCGCGCCAGTACCAACCCGGTCCCGGACGAACAGATCGCCGTGGTCGTCTTCTTCTTAGGAGCCATGGCGATGAAGAACAACTAGGTCAACTGCTAGACCAGATCCTCACGATCGCGCCCCCTACCTGGCGCGCCAAAGATGTCGGTGGGAAACGACACCTATGGGATCACTGGAATCACTTCTACGGTTGCAGGGCGCGGGGATCGTGAGAAGAGCAGGACTAGTAGACAACACAAGGGGGATTTACCCAGGTTCAGGCCGCAAAGATGCGTAAAACCCTACGATCCTACTTTTGGTGGATGTATTAGTGTTCTTGAGCTCTCGAACTAGCTCTAGGTGCTGCGAGGTTCGAAACAGCCGAATCCTTCTCTCGTGCGCCATGGGCCTCCTTTTATAGGCGGAAGGGTTGCCATAGTGGCAAACAGGAGGTGGAAAGTGCTACAGCGCTGCGAGCTTATCGCTGGCGTTACAGGACAAAGTGCATTAAATGCAAGGCTTAGGTGTCCCTTCACTTTATCGGGAACGGGGGCGAGGCCCGTCCCGTCCCGTCCGTTGCCGCTCCTCCTGGCTTCGACACGCACCCTGGCCAGCGATGCATGCGGTGCCATGTAGGCAAGCAGGCAGCTGAGGTGGCGCGGTGGTGGAGCCTCCATGAAGGGTTGCATGTTGCCACGCAGGCACCTGCCCAGCTGGTTGGGTCAGCAGCTGCATGTGAACGGCGGTAGGACTTAGCTGGCGCGGTCCTGGCAGTGGCCCTGCCAGTGCACTTGGCGAGGGTCTTGCCGGGTGGCCCGGCAAGGGTCTTACCGCGGTGCGCTGGCTTCCCCAGCAAAGATCTTGCCAGGAGGGGGAGGGGGGTCTCGTGGGTTTCTTCGGTGAGGATGGTTGCCTTCCTATCCTCATTTGATCTTTAGCATTTTATGCCTTCACAAAGATCTGCATGCCACCATGGAGGTGCCTCCCGAGCCCTGTCCTGACGCGTTTGTCTAGCGTTGGTGGGCTCAAGGGTGGCTTGCTCGCCTAGTGGGGGCGGGCTCCCCCGGCAAGGGTCATTGCAAGGGGAACCTGCTCCACCCATCTGATCTTTGTGGTCTTCGTCCTTGTCGTTGCTCTGTTTGCCTTGTGGCTTCGGCTTCTCTCCGGCTTCCCTTTCCTTCCCTGTTATGTGTGACCGTGGCGGGAGGCTCTGACTGCCCGTGCACAAGTAAAGGGGTCAAAAGTAGAGCCCCTACTTTTGTACACCGATAGTAATAAAAGCGACAGACTGCATAATAAAGGTTCATATCACAAGTGGCAATATAAAGTGATGTTCTTTTGCATTAATATTTTGTGCATCCAACCCTAAAAGCACATAACAACCGATGCTTCCCTCTGCGAAGGGCCTATCTTTTACTTTATGTCTTTTACTTTATGCAAGAGTTAAGGTGAACTTCACCTTTCCCTTTTTCATTTTATCCTTTGGCAAGCACCTCGTGTTGGAAATTACCTGATATATATATATCCAATTGGATGTAAGTTAGAATGAACTATTATTGTTGACATCACCCAAAGGTTAATACGTTGGGAGGTAACATTATAAGCCCCTATCTTTCTCAGTGTCCGATTAAAACTTCATAACCATAAGTATTGTGTGAGTGTTAGCAATTGTAGAAGACTATATGATAGTTGAGTATGCGGACTTGCTGAAAAGCTCTATTCTTGACTCTTTCCAGTGTTATGATAAATTGCAATTGGTTCAATGACTGAGATTATAGTTTGTTAGTTCTCAATGAAGTTTCTGAACCTTACTTGACATTGTGAATAGATTGTTACTTGAGCATAAGAAATCACATGACAGAATCTATTATATGTTGATGTTATAAGAATGATCATGATGCCCTCATGTCCGTATTTTATTTTTATCGACACCTCTATCTCTAAACATGTGGACATATCTTTTGATTTCGGCTTCCGCTTGAGGACAAGCGAGGTCTAAGCTTGGGGGAGTTGATACGTCCATTTTGCATCATGTTTTTATATCGATATTTATTGCATTATGGGCTGTTATTACACGTTATGTTACAATACTTATGGCTATTCTCTCTTATTTTACAAGGTTTATCATGAAGAGGGAGAATGCCGGCAGCTGGGATTCTGGCTGGAAAAGGAGCAAATATTGGAAACCTATTCCGCACAGCTCGAAAAGTCCTGAAACTCCACGAAAGTCAATTTTGGAATTAATAAGAATTATTGGGCAAAGAAAGTACCAGAGGGGGCCCACACCCTGGCCAGGAGGGTGGGGGGCGCGCCCCTATCTCCCGGGCCCCCAGGTGGCCCTCCGGTGCCCATCTTCTGCTATATGAAGGCTTTTACCCTGGAAAAAAAATCATAAACAAGCTTACGTGACGAAACTCCGCCGCCACGAGGCAGAACGTTGGCGGAACCAATGTAGGGCTCCGGCGGAGCTGTTCTGCTAGGGAAACTTCCCTCCGGGAGGGGGAAATCATCACCATCATCATCACCAACGATCCTCTCATCGGGAGGGGGTCAATCTCCATCAACATCTTCACCAGCACCATCTCCTCTCAAAACCCTAATTCATCAATTGTATCCAATCTTGTATCAAAACCACAAATTGGTACTGTGGGTTGCTAGTAGTGTAGATTACTCCTTGTAGTTGATGCTAATTTGTTTACTTGGTGGAAGATCATATGTTCAGATCCCTAATGCATATTAATACTCCTCTTATCATGAACATGAATATGCTTTGTGAGTAGTTATGTTTGTTCCTGAGGACATGGGCGAAGTCTTGCTATTATTAGTCATGTGAATTTGGTATTCATTTGATATTTTAATGAGATGTATGTTGTCTCTCCTCTAGTGGTGTTATGTGAACGTCGACTACATGCCACTTCACCCTTATTTGGGCCTAGAGGAAGGCATTGGGAAGTAATAAGTAGATGATGGGTTGCTAGAGTGACAGAAGCTTAAACCCTAGTTTATGCGTTGCTTCGCAAGGGGCTGATTTGGATCCATATGTTTCATGTTGTGGTTAGGTTTACCTTAATACTTCTTTTGTAGTTGCGGATGCTTGCAATAGCGGTTAATCATAAGTGGGATGCTTGTCCAAGAAAGGGCAGTACCTAATAACCGGTCCACCCACATATCAAATTATCAAAGTACAGAACGCGAATCATATGAGCGTGATGAAAACTAGCTTGATGATAATTCCCATGTGTCCTCGGGAGCGCTTTTCTCATTATAAGAAATTGTCTAGGCTTGTCCTTTGCTACAAAAAGGATTGGGCCACCTTGCTATACCTTATTTACTTTCATTGCTTGTTACCCGTTACAAATTATCTTATCACAAAACTATCTTTTACCTACAAGTGCTCACAGAGAAAACCTTACTGAAAACTACTTGTCATTTCCTTCTGCTCCTCGTTGGGTTCGACACTCGTACTATTGAAAGGACTACGATAGACCCCCTATACTTGTGGGTCATCATGGCTAGGTCTCATTATGATCATGAGGGAGTCGTCGGAAGCCGGCTCTTTGTGTCTAGCCCTAGAGATTGTTTCTTCTTGCCTGTCCCTCTTGGGGTGCCCTGCCCCTCCTTATATATGTTGAAGGGGCGGGTTACATGACTAGTCCTAGTAGGATTAGGATTACTCTATTACAAGTGGAGTCCTAGTTTTTCTTCCTTTGTAGGAGATTATTCCTTATGCCTTTCTTCTTAAGCCGACCCACCATAACATGAGCCGGCCTTCTGGGCCTTGGGCCTAGTCCTCTATCTGACCCGCCGTTAGGGCCATCCGTGAGTCACCAGGCTCATGAGTCGTCAGACCAGTGAGCCGCCAGACTCGTGAGTCGCCAGTCCTCGGGCGGGTTACCAATGAAAATGCCAAGCCCGGCCGGGTCATACTTTCGGTCGGGTCATACCGCAGGGTATATCCCCGACATTAGCCCCCGGTTTAATTTGGATTTATCCATGTTAAACTGATCCTGTAAAATAAACACAAGAGCAAACTTGATAGGTTGTGCTCCAGGTTAAATATTTTCCTGAACCGGCACCTGATCATCTTTAAGTCCTTGTCATTTCCTCCTGGATGCATACTCAAGATCTTATAGCAAATCTCCTTTAACAGATATGTCCAAACCTTGCCAATGCAAAAAATCGAGACACTTCTTCTAAAAAATCCGGGTCAATAGGCCAGCTTCATAACCAATTTGCTGACATTGGCTCTTGTAGAGAAATATTATAAGAAATAATCCATTTGAGTCGGCCTTCAATGCTCTGACTTGACAAAAATATTGGTCTTGAAATATTCAACAGATATTTAGCCGGCTTAAAGATGTAGATCTTGCTGATTTATGATTGCCAAAATTCCTGGGTTATAAATAAATGATGTCGGGTCATGATTGTTGCAGACACCGGGTTAATCTGGTCTTCTCCAAACTGAGAATTTGAAGATTTTTACTCCCTTATATGCATATCACCTGTAGCCCCCAAGTGACGGGTTGTCATGCTTGCAGCAACCTGGGACTTGTAATTGCCTTATGCTCATGAAAACTTCAACCAGTGTAGCCCCCAAGGGCCAGGTCATTATGCAATAATGAGCAGGGACTTTTGTATATAATTCATTGATAATAACATCATATGATATAATCTCCACCATGGGGCTTGAACCCACGTCCACAAGGTTAAGAGCTTTGTACTCTACCAACTGAGTAGTAGACCTTTTTAATATAATGGATTTAACTCATGTACCTTGAATTTTTAATCGGAGCAATTGCTAGTCCTCAAGGGCTGGCTCATTACAATGTGATGAGTCGGGTCTTCGATAAATTGAGCAAAAAATGACTTTGCATTAGCCCCCAAGTGCCATGGTGCATGCTGGCAGTGACATGGGACTTGCATATTTGATGTAATCTCAATTTGAATAATGTAGCCCACAAGTGCCGGATCGTAAGCCTGCAGCGACTCGAGACTACTCCCTCCATTGTAAAAATAAATTATGTCCATTGATAAAATAATAACCATTGTGCTGAAGTGACTTTGAAGACCTCCATCATAATATTGGCTATTGATAACCATAATAAAAATCCAGCCATGTTGGCTATTAAAGATTTGAATAATGTAATCCGGTTTGGAAGACCGGTTCCTGTGATATTGAATCGTACTGCCGGTTTAGGATACCTGTGCAGTAAGGGTGATAACCCAATCTTTAGAAGCCAAAACTTCCAAATGTTTATGATTGTCATATGCTGGCGACTTATCATCCATAGTAAAGCCGGGTTAATCGAAACCACATATATGCTTTAGATATGAACAAAAAGTCTCAAGATAAACCCAAAAGACTGTTTTCAAAAAACTTAAGTCAAACAGAGAGAAAAATCAAGGCTTCTGATTTGAATACGATCAGTAAACCGGACCAAAGGGGTTAAGCTAGGATTCGAATACGATCATGTAGACCCCAGTGGCTTTGCCGTTACGCCGATCAAGACAGCTATATTCTCTTTGGTTCGAATATGACCTATGTTTAAACAGGAAGCCCCCAAATGACCTTGAGAGTTTTTTAACAACTCTGATTCGAATAGATCAAAGTCAAACCCAAAGGGGGTTAAGCTATGATTCGAATATGATCAAGAAGCCCCCTAGTGAGTTTGGCATTGTGCTGATCAAGAGGGTACCGACAGCTATGTTCTCTTTGGTTCGAATACGACCTATGTTTGAATAGGAAGCCCCCTAGTGATCATGATAAGATAAGTCGTAAGGTAGGATACCCGTGTTTGAACCACGCATCATGGCAGCAAGTTCTCTTTGGCAACCTTTAACATTTTGCAAGAGATAAATTCTTCTTGAAGCGGGATTTTAAACCGGATATTGAGAGCTTCAAAGCTTTGTGAGGGGCAGTTTCCTCTTAAACCGGATTTTGAACCGGATATTGAGAGCTTCAGTGCTGTGTGGGAGACGAGATTTCCCCTGAACCGGATTGTAAACAAGAAGCATTATTGTGAGCCGGAATTTTTCTGATGGCCTTTCAAATTTTTCATCGATATAGTAGTAATCTTCGGTGCCGGGTTATTTTTCCCTCCAATGTTCTGGGGTTCTTGAACTTTACTTAAATTGGCAAGACTTGCTGAGTCATATCATTGTAGCCCCCGAGTCTTAAGACGACTCGAGGAGTTGTCTTGAGATTCTCCGTATTTGACCATAACAGAAGGTGTATATATCATTGGCGTTGATAGCGCGATGTGAATCTACAGAATGTTGAGGTGACTGTGGCGGGTTATAAATGATCCAGTATGAGCCATGTCTGCAACTCGGCCAATGGTTCCTTCCAACTGGCCCTTTGAAGTTAACCGAACTGTAGTGGCGGTGACTTATGCGCATGCCCATTGAGCCATCCAGTGCTGCGGGAATTGGTTGCAAAATATTTGGATGAGACTTGGTAGTAAGAACGTGAATATTCAAATTAACAATATGAGAATGAAAGTTAAAATAGGAGATCCATTCTATCTGATTAGTTTTTGCCTAAAAAGTGTACTTGATTAGTATATTGTTGTAAAACAGTTTTCGAATGTGTGTTTAAAATTCCTTCTAGTTGTTCATGCAGGTGTGTCCTTCAGTGAGGACAATTTGGACATGTGAGGTTCCTTTGTTTATGCACTTGAAGATGTATTTGCTGGACCTAAATGGATGTTCCTCATGTATCTTCATGGTGTTTTTTTTGCATGTGACGAATGTCTTTGAAAATGAGGTGCATTGGCAGTTTTGTAGCATTCTTCATCTCTGAAATGCCCTCCATGTACTTCTTGTGAGCAATTCTCCGTGCATGAACTGATGAAAAAACATTATTTGGTGCGCCAGGTCACACCCTCATAAAACATGTGTGCATGTGGTCAAATATCAGAGACATGGAGCTCGTGGACGTATTTTTGGCATGTAATAGAAGTACCTCGGGCCTTCCGGTTGGTTGTTCATGTATTTGACAACAGTGAATATTTGGTGGTAGTAAAGACTACTTGTAAGTTGTATGGGTGGGGTTCTATAGGTGGCTTGCAATTGTAAAATGTCTAACAGAAAGATGTTTAAGAAATTGTTAATATGCATGATTAATTGAGCAATAATTGTATAGAAACACCTAAATTTTAATTATACATTGTGATTCTAGTAAAAACCACATAAACGGTCAATGTTGTTATTGGTACATGCATGGACGATTTGACGCTTTCCAGAACTATATAGAATTAGAACAATAATTGAGCAGTACAATTTTTTGAAATATATCAAGACAATTTGAAGTCGTCAGACTGCTTTGTGGATATAGTTTTATATGAAATAAAAGGTATTGCATAAGAGAACATTTATCGGTTACAATATATAGGCATTCTGTATGAGGACATTTGTCGGTTAAATAGAAGCTGAGCAACATGGGTATGAAACCAATAAATATTTTATTGTTGGTCCGGGGAAATGAAAGGTCATTTTCTGTTTGGAGCACAGTGGAAGCTGTCATGCAAGCACTGTGAGAAGTAGCATTGTTTAAAATGCCAAACAGAAGTAGGAATGTACTGAAGGTTAGAATAATTACTTGAAGTACCTAATATACATTACCTATTTTGTCTGTACCCTCGGCTTAGTATGTGTATTCATAGTTGTTGGCTGCATTTCTATTGTCTGCATTGATGCCTAAGGACGATTGCGCAGAAATCAGCAAATAAAAGCAGAAGAATTATGACAGCGATTAAAAGCTACAGGAGTATTTTTACATTGTACATGACTCTCTTCTCCTAGTGATTCAAAGTGTTTTTTATTGTAAACATGGTGGAGAAATATATAGAAAAGTGAGTAGACCGCATTGGTGAACAAAAGGATTGCTTCATGTATCTGCAATGACCATACAAATATTTGTGTGGTGCACCAAACGATCGCAATCCTTTTAGGGGCTGAGCTAGATGAGCAATAAAAGGGAGAGCATGTATCCTTTGTCAGTTAATCAGAGAATAGATAAACCATCTATATTCTAGTCGCATCCTCCTTGCCCTTGAGGCATGGCTACCAGCAAGGTGGCATGGCACCTATTGCCTATTGGGCCCAGCGTTGCCTCAGATGAGGCATAAATACTCCCTATCAACTCTGCGGTGTGACAGTGTCGCAAATAATGAGTCAGAATTATGGCACCCTTGCAAAATAATTCTTATGCAGTGGCGATCGGTAATATAATGCAACATAGCGTGACATGCACCATGTATGATATCCATGATCCAGTTCATGGCAGTATGAATTACCACCAAGAAATTGGCATGTTTCTAGTTCATCTAGTTACTATTAAACATGGCGCATTATAGTGTTTGTGAGTGTTCCGGCATCATCCTTGCTAAAATCAATGCTTCTTTTTTTTGTTCGGAACTGATTTGGATGTGCAGTGTGGATAAGAAACTAAGTTTGATTAGAGGATTCAGTGAGCATGGAGGTTCATGAAGCATTATACACAACAACATATAGAACTGGGCAAGCACTTGATTTACCAAACAAAATTCTAAAAGATTGAAATGTTTAAACTCAATTTCACCATGGATTTTGTAAGATAAAAATAATCTTCAAAGAATGGCATTCAAGATGAAGAAAGAATAAAAATTGAAGGCTATGAATTCAGTCAAGCAAAATTAGATCTACATATTAACCAACACCACGAAAATACAGAATTAGCAATGTGTCACAGGGAAGGGCGAGAGGGGAGAAAGTTGCTCACCGGTGGCAGCAGTATGAGCGCCCTATGGCAGACTTCCACGAGGATAACCCACGATGGGGCAATAGCTTTAAATGGGAACCCACGATCAGTTTCTTCTCAAGATCGTGGGGAGATGAAGTGGTCAACAACTTTAAAAGGGAACCCATCAGTTTCTTCTGAAAATAAGGGGGAGATGAAGTGGAGCGTCAACCATCAATTAGTTGCAGTATTTTTTTTTGTTTTAGGAGGTTGTTCCAGTTGTGGTAGATGGAAACGGAGAAGACTAAACTGTGTGGGCCATTTCGAGCATTGGGTTGCACAGAAGTTAAAGCAATGCTCTGTGTAGAACTCGTGACAGCAAAGAAAAAAATACTAAAGAAGAATAGGAGAACAGGACCATCAATTGTACTCTGTAAGTCGCCGTCCTCGTTCAGTTAAGCTAGCAAGCACCTAGGAGCAAGCAGCAAGTGGCAAGATACATACGAATAGAAGATCAGAAGTTCAGAACACTGAATAAAGCTAATCACAAAGCAAATGGAGAGATCAGCAAGCACCTTGCAGTGAAGCACCAAAAAACATATGTATCTTGCGGCAGTGATGGCGGCGCCGAGGAGGCGGGGGAGGCCGGCGAGGTTCAACTTCCCGAGGTTGTCCCGCTGTAACGAGGGCCGCCGTGGGGACGGCCGCGTCCTATGTGTCCTAGGCCCCCGATGCAAGGAGGGCCCGGAGAAGACCAGCGGCATGTGCACAGGCTAAATTGTCTAGGCGCGGATGGCTGCAGGCCTTAATGGCGGCCGCGAGGAGGCGGGGAGGCCGGCGAGCTTCTCCTTGGCCAGCTCATCCCAAAGGAACAGGGGGCCCGGCGGGCATGGCCGCATCAAGCGCATCCGAGGCCGCCGACGTGACGAGGGCCCAAACTCCTCCGGCTCTTGCAGGCCTTCATGGCGGCAGCGAGGAGGTTGGCGGAGGCTAGCGAGCTTCTCGGGTTGGCCGTGTGCCCATGTATTATTTGTCCGAGGCCGCCGGCGCGAGGACGGTCGAGAGCAGAGAAGGACATGTGGGAGGTCCTCCAGCTCTGACCAGCAGCGTTGGGAGGCCGCCGGCGCAAGCTGGGCTTGGAGCAGTCAGCAAAGCAACATCGTGAGGAACAGAAGAAGCTCCTCTGGCTCTGACTGCAGGCGTGGGGATAAATTGGGCGAAAGATGGTGGGTTCACACCTGAGCAAGAATGCATGATGTGTAACTGAATGCTGATGTGGCCGTTCCTTACGCTGGTCAGTTTCTGGTCGGTCCCGCTTGTAAGCCAGCAGTGGAACAATGACGTGGCTGACCTGCTGATGTGGATGGGCTGCATGTCAAGAGAAATCACACAGTGGGGATGAACTATTTAGGTATTATAGATTTGCCTCCAATTTGTTGGAAGAAAATCGGGCTACCCAAGTAATGACTTGCTCATACTCAATAAACAACTCGTGCAGACAGGTGCGGCCCGGTGTGTTGATGTAGACCAGGCCGCGAGATACGGACGGTAAAGACAACTGCAGCAACAAAGGCAGTACAGACAGATGAGTCGGCGTGGTAAACCGGCGCGAACGAGCGAGTTAGTCGCAGCGCGGTAATCCATGCGGACGAACAAGTTAGCCGCATCGTGTTGATGTAAATTGAACCACAGAGGCGGCGGCTGACACATATATTCGTCAAGCATCTTGTTCGACCATCGCTCTTGCAATGAACAACTGTCCTGCATAAACAATATTGCAGACGAAGGCAAAGATAAACTGCTCTTTGACAAAAATAATATGTGTTAATAAAACAAACTTGGATAAATATCACCTGATTCGCCCGGACAACAGATGAGTCGTCCGCGGCACTGTAAGCCGGTGCAGACGGGCGAGTTAATCGCAGTGTTGGAAATAACACGGACATGGGCGAGCCGGCCGCGGGCGTGTATGACGAGTCAGTCGCGTGTGTTGATGAAGCGGAGGCGGTGACTTGTGTACGTTTCCGTCGAGCAGCACGGCACGGACAAGCGCTAGTGCAAAAATAATATCGGCACACACCCCTTTGCGACACCTTTGTAACAAATGATGGTCCTGCAAAAAAATACCACAGACCAGAGTAATTGTCTTCAAACAATGTAATATATGCTGATAAGATATACAGAAAGAATAGCACCTGGTATTTTCATCGGACGAACATGGACAATGTTTTGACTGTAGCCTTAACCTCTCGTGGGGCAGTAGTAGCCGGCTCAGAGTGATACCACGGTAGCAACAGTGATACGCCCCCTTGCTTTTTTTTCCTTCATGGCAGAACATCTGTAGTACTAAATATTGTAGTAGTAGTAGTGGGCGAGGGTGCATCCACGAGTGAAAAGACATAATGCCACAGCGGAGGCGGCCGCAAGGCCGGGCGACCCAACGTGCACTAGGAGCGGCTCAACATGGCTACGACGGTTTGGATGCAAAGGTGACCATGATTTAAAATGAAGCCTTCTCAGAATTGCTTTGCACTGCTTCAGAATGGTACCTTTAGGCAATACCGTAGGTGGTTCAGACCAGTATTTTGTTGGCAAGAAGCGACTGTTCATTTTTAAACTTAGATTAAATCCTCCAGGAGCTCCTCGTGGGGTAGTAGTATTCTGTAGTGCTAATTGATTTTGCTACCAGCATGTTTACGGGAGTCAAACAAGTATCCGGTTTGACCGTCTTTTCTCTTTGGCGTGAACTCTCTGTAGTAGAGCGCCTGCAGCACTTTCTTCCGAAACATCATACATTCACACTGTTTAAAATTTGCACCTCCTGGTAGTCTTGTCAACAGGTGAAGGAGAAATAACACCTCCATTCACACCGATTTGAGAGCGGCAGCGGTTTAGAGCGGTAACAACACTCGGTAGAAACCGGCCACGGAGGCAACGGCGGACGGCGAGGCAAGGCCACAGCAGAAAACATCCCGCGTCTACTGAGGCGAATTGGCGAAGGTCACGGCGGTGACTTGAAGCAGGTCGACCTCAGGAGCATCTTGGCACCCCGGCGAGGGCGGCTCGGAGGCCGCGACAGTCGTGGCGGCTCACAGGCGTGGGGCAACTCTCCGGTGGCGGCTCAAAGCCAAACTTTGGAGACGGCTAGGAAACACACCGGCGAACACGCGGTGGCGAGGCGGAGTCAGAATCAGGTGACCCGCAGCCAGCGGCGACTGGAAGCGGTGAGGATGCGGCGGCTGATGTGGCGACGGCCCATGCAGGCGGCTTGACTTCAGAGGCATGAGCGCGGGCGCACGGGAGAAGCGAGTGAGTTGAAGCAGGCCACGGTGACAGGCCTCATTGTGTGGCGGTAGCGAAGAGCCATGGCGGAGAAGGAAGCTCGGGGGCGCCGGCTTGAGGCCGCAACGGCAGAACGGTGCACCGGCCATAATAAAACTGCGGTCGCCGAGGCGAGGTGGGTCACGGACTAGCGGGTTTGGAGGCGTTGTTGCTCATCAGCCGCAGAGGCAGCAGATGCTCCAGGCTAGGCCGAGGCGGACACCGACTCCATGGCCCCGTAATTTTTTTTATCTCCTCTGTTCCGTAGTACTAGTCCATGGATATCCTCTGCTAGTCTGGTTTGCTTTCGATCGACGCGCAACACACACGTGGATCTCTCTTCTGCGGGGTCTGGCCGCCGTTGTTGCCTCACCCCGTACACATAGCAGTGGGTATCAAAACACTGTAGCATGACGTAATGAGCACTAGTTGTTGCACCGATGTGCTATTTCACTCAAGCAAAAAAGACTCTTGCTGCCACAGTGCTTAATGCCCGTGATAATCGCTGGTTGTGTTCGGTTGCTATGATCAGACACAACAACATGCGGGTGCAGCGGCGTCGTACGATAGCTTGTAGTAGAAATCGATCTCCGATGGGAAGAATACTGACGACGGCGGCGCACGAACGAAACCCTAATATCTCTTGACCTTAATTTCTTATATGTCGGGTTATCCTGCGCGAGTGCTATGTGCCGGCTCTCCTTCATTAATCCAATCGTGAGCTTTTCGATCCATGAGAGAGATCCCTCCAAGAACTCAACACCACCGTGTGCGAGCCCCACGGTGGGCGCTAACTGTCGTAGGATTGTCACGTCAGATGTTCTTATTGTCAGGACTTAGTAGCGAGGCCAACGCATCTATGTGGTAGCTTGAGAGGGGTTGATCAGTATGAGAGACGCAACACACAAGACAAAATTTTAGAAAGCTTCGGGCCCCGGGAAACATCATCCGGTAATAACCCTACATGATGTTTGTGGCTAGGTCTCATTATGATCATGAGGGAGTTGCTGGAAGCCGGCTCTTTGTGTCTAGACCTAGAGATTGTTTCTTCTTGCCTGTCCCTCTTGGGGTGCCCTGCCCCTCCTTATATATGTTGAAGGGGCGGGTTACATGACTAGTCCTAGTAGGATTAGGATTACTCTATTACAAGTGGAGTCCTAGTCTTGCTTCCTTTGTAGGAGAATATTCCTTATGCCTTTCTTATTAAGCCGGCCCGCCATAACATGAGCCGGCCTTCTCGGCCTTGGTCCTAGTCCTCTATCTGACCCGCCGTTAGGGCCATCCGTGAGTCGCCAGGCTCGTGAGTCGTCAGACCAGTGAGCCGCCAGACTCATGAATGCTAGTCCTCCAGCGGGTTACCAATGAAAACACCAAGCCCGGCCGGGTCATACTTCCGGCCGGGTCATACCGCAGGGTATATCCCCGACAGTAAGAGTAAATGTAGATCTGATAATTTGGAGGAAGTGGAGGGCAGGGCAGATAAGATGCAGAGTAATACTAGACAATCAACTATCTCGCGATGCAAGTATAGTAATACCACCACCATCCATTATTACTTGTCGCTCAAATGGATGTATCTAGCACTATTAAGTTCTAAATACATCCAATTGATCCACAATTAATTCAATACAGAGGGAGTACATGACAACATGTACTTACATGAGCAATCCAAAACTTCATAACCATTGTGTTAATTCTACATTTATCTAAGAGTAAATATAGATCTTATAATTTTGAGCAAAGGGAAGATAAAGAAGCGAACATTTACAGTGGTGCTACATAACCAAACAACAATGAGTGTAAGTATGCTGACAAAGGGCAAGAGGTACTGACAAGAGCAATGCAGTCCCCAGTATTTTTGTGAGATCCTATGATCTTTTGAGCAAGGAGATTCATCTGAAACTAGTTTTCGTACAAGAGAGAAGGTAAGGCACGTGCAGAAAATTAGGAGTTCAAATTTTGAATTGATATCATAGACGGTACCTGACGCTGGGCTCTCAACAGTTCTAATAGGGGTTTCGCCACTGGAGTAGGGGTAAAGTGTGGTACAATTGGGCCTGTGTTTTCTGTGGCTACTGATCTATCTGATTTAACAGGTATCACTACCTTTTCCAAATACCTAGTTTGTAGTCCTTCAGGATCTGCACTCACCCTCTTACCTTTGGACATCTATTACAGAAGAACAACATTTGATTGAAAAAACATAGTATGATGACACATGGAATAGGTACAGAAAATGGATAGGTATGTCATATACTCATATATGATGCTTAAACTAAGCAGATGGTGGTGTAAAAAAGTAGAACTAATGCAAGAGGTCATATGCAAAATATGTGCGACCAATACAACCTTGTCAAGTTAGAGCAAGCACCTTGATGGGTGAATAAGATAGGCCATCCTCCACCATGCCAAGTTTGTTAGCCAGTGGATTGTGCCGCAATATTCCTCTCGTGCGCCCATTTTCATATTCATTTTGATCATGTTCAATACCTGACATGCATGAAAACATAAAAACAAGTGTGATTATCTTTGTAATGCAGAAGTGATTCTAATCCAATACTACCTCCCTGTAAAACCCTTTGTGCTATCTCGACAATTCTACAAAGAGATGCCATGCATGCTGTAATTTGGGGTGTGCATTAATATAATGTGGCCTACAACTCAAAATATGAGAGCTCCAGAAGTGATGATACTTCGCAGATGACAGCTTCAACATATAGTTAAGAAGAACAAGTCGACCTGGCCTGACATGTTCAAAATATACTAAGGAAGAACAACTCGACCTGACTAGTCGACCGCAAATGTCTCTGCTACTCTTCCCAACAAGGAACACACTTATTAAAGAAGAGAATAGGATCATGTTAAAGAAGAGCAGAAGAGCAAGCAGATTGAAGATATTACAAGGTTTCTATACAATGTCTGTTGCCCACCCATGATGAACCAGAGCGCACAGAGAAATACTATTCCTTCCAGCCTCTCCATATGTGGCTCACATGCATTTCACAACTGAAGTAGGAACATTTAGCTTACTAATTAAACATGTCTCAGTTTTACTAATATGAGCGGAATATCATATTCTAATTTGTACAACTGAGCTTGTTTAGCTCGATGGGTGGAGCAGTGCTATTACGACACAAACCATGTAGGCTGATTGTGGTCATCATAAAATGGGGAAATCGTAAGCATGATGAGTATAGTGTTGACCATGGCAGTGGGATGGCAGATCTGATGCTGCAAACCGCACAAAGGGTAGTTAGCAACCGATGTTTGCTTTGAAATGACAACTAAGATTTGGTATGGACAAGAAAGTACAGTCAACAAGTGACAAAGAAATGCAATTCTCATGTCTCTCTATATGTCGCGACATGCATTTGGAAACTCAAGTGGAAACTTTAGCTAACCAATTAAATGTGTGTGTTAACTAATATTAGTATCATATCACAATCATATTTGAACAACTAAGCTTTGGAATTATGAGTGTTGTGTTGTTTAGCTTGAAGGGTGAAGTACTGCTAGTACGACAGAAAGCACCTAAGCAGATCATAGTAGAGTAGATAAAAGGGGAAAACCCTAAGCATCAAGAGTAAAATCAGGAAAGTGGAACTAGCTGGACCATATGGGCTTGTATTGCCGGTATGACAAGAAAGATCTACATAAGAACAAAACAAAGCCATGGCCCTCCCAGCCCTAGTCCAATATACAAAGGAGTGAAGGTAAATTTGTACAAAAATTTGGGATCCCCTGTAGTCTAAGACATTTGGGCCGCCCAATATTTTAAGTGTAGCTCCGCCGATGTGTGGCGCACATGCTTTTCGAAACAAATATAGGAACATTAGGTGACCAGTTAAACATTCTCTGTTTTAGTAATATATGAGCTTCATATCTGATTCGTATATCAACAACTAAGCTTTGGAATTATGGGTGGCATGTTGTTTCTCTTGATGGGTTGAGGTCTTGAGGAGCACTGCTAGCACGACATAAAGCACCTACGATGATGGTAGTGAATATAAAGGGGGAAAACCATAAGCTTTATGAGTATAGTGACCGTGCCATGGCGGTTCTGAAGGTGCAAACCGAACAAAGGCTACTTCGCAACCAATGTTTGCTTTCAACTAGCCACTACGATTTGGTAGGGACAAGTGCAGTAAACACGTTAGATCTATTTTTCGGCTGAGATCAATAACTTAAGTAGATATGAAAGAGTACCACCTCTCTTGCAACACCGTGTATGCCCCTGCTGATACGTTGAGGGTGATGCAGGTGCGATGGCTGTCGGCGGCACGAAAGAATACTTTAGACAGCAGACGGCTAGGTCGGGGGATAAGTCATGTTGCCGTGGACGAGGCGGTCATAGGAGCGGCAACGGCAAGGTGGACAACGGCGCCGATGAAGTGAGAGGACGCGATGAAAGGATCCTAGTCTGGCGTCGTGGATGAGAGACGTCCATCTCTTGAAGTGGACGACAGGGTAGGGGTAGCGGCTATGACAAGGTGGAGGACGGGGTGGCGGACGAAGGAGGCTGGCCGCGGTGGGGAGGTTGTTGTGGCGCCGACGGTGTATGAATGGGGAAATGGAGGGGGAGGGGATCTCAAACTTTGGGACACGCTTGTCTAAAATGTGGGAAAGTTACAAACTTATCCCCCATTTAAAATTCTGGACATCACGTCGGTTGGGGATAGGACGGTAATCTCGCATCTCCCAAATATTTGTCGGTAGCGATTTCAGGCGAGGAGAGGGTGTTTTGCCGCCCACGGTTGGCGCCCACGGTGTATGAATGGTGCTGATAGGTAGGGCGGTTGTGTCACGTCTAAGGGAAGTTACACATCTGCCTCTATTTAAAATATTTGCCTACATCAATTTCGGACGAGGAGAGTTTGTTTTGTCACCCACCATGTATGAATGGGGAAATGGAGGGAGAGACACGTGTAGTTTGGATGATCTTGAATCAAATGTGTTTTGCCACACACGTTTGGCGCCCGCCGTGTCCGAATGGTCTTAGAGGCGGTCGTGTCACGTATGATTGAAATTACTAGTCTACCCCTATCGACAACAGTGTAAATCCGGTTGATTAGGATGTCAAGTGTCAGGGGTAGACAGTAATTTCCATCTCGCAAACACTTGCTTCGGGCAGCGCACAAATGATAGTGGGTGTTTAGCCACTCCGTTCAAAACTTGGGAGAATTAGCATTCACGTTTACCCTGGGCCCTGGCAACTAAATTCAAATCCAATTTGTATTCGGTTACAAATATCCATAGATAATTCTACGTGTTGTTATTTATTTCTTCAAAACAATGACAAAGGTTTATTCCACCTTTATATAAGATTATGATTTAGAAATGTCGTGATCTTCGAATTCAGTAGGTTGGATACACTTTGAGTCAAATAGTTATTTCATCCAATACAATATGTTCACACGAAAAACAGTTCACCTTATGTCAATCATACAAGTACTGAGGATTACCTCGCCTAAAAAATTCGGATCATTACAACACATGGACAACATAGGGGTTCTTACAACATAATCCATTCGGAGACATGACACAACATGCAAGTACAATAATCTAATGACAATTTCAACTGGTATCTAAAGAAGGACCAGGATTACCCTGGGCTTCAGATAGCAGAAACAACAGGACCTCTTCCGTCTTCAAATGCAACATTTTTACTTCCTCCAATTATTGGGTTGCTTGCATAATGCGTGCAGCTAATTGCATAATTTCCAGCCTCAAGATCAAGATTACCTCATTCATGGCAGCCACACCATCTCTTCCTGCCTCTAGTAGAGCCTCAATAACTATAATATCTATGCTCAAACTGCTCTCCAATGGTGTTGCCTCTGAACTGCTACCATCTGGTAACATGGATGGAGCACTGCTTCCACAAATAGATTCTGGGGTTGTACATTGTGTCCTAGTGTGAACGGCATCCTAAAAGGTTTCCGCTGGACATAAGTAAGAGATAGTTATCGCATGATCCAGGCAGTAAGCTTACATGGTAAACGACATACGAATTATTGCCGAGCATGGCAAGCTATATTTAAATGGTTCGAAGCAGCATCAGCCGAAAAGAAATTAAAATTGTAAGATGAAACTAGGGTTGTGAGCGGCAAATAAACGACATCCGCCAATCCCATCTAGTTAGTTTTTACTAGCTCCCTAGTTCATTTTCCTTAAAAAACAAAAACTCTTTTGGACTATCATACCACTAGTGGACTTTCATTGGGATTAAACGGGACCCAATTGACATCCCCAGTTGAAAGGGAGTGTACCACCGCTATATTTAAGTTGCCAATGCATCTAAGAAGTTGAAATAGTCTGAGAAAGCACTTAACAGTGTGGCCACATATAAACTATGAAGACAGTCTTGTGATGAAGTTCATAGGAAAAGTTAAGGACTCAAATGAACTAGGCATGCATTTCTTAATGATAGTACAGTAGGAACTGCTGTCATATTAGCCAACTCAGGTATAGCCTAACAAGTAACAAACAAGCATTCAAATCAAGCAATACAACAAAGCAAACAACTGAATTATTTCTAATCTGGTAGGATTACAGGTTGAGGGCACAAGCCAAGAAAGCAGGCCACATGCATTACATTTCACATGTACTAAAACACATTGGCTTACCATATGTTGTTGTGAAGCCTTGCTGCTGTTGCAATGTTCTTTGAAGATATCGTCAGCATCCCATGGTTGCAAATCTAGTTGTTGTAGTTTATTTTGCACCCTCTATTTAGGTAAAATTAATTTTAATCGCATGCACTGGTTCGAATTGATCATCAATGGTTCATCTAGACTAATGAAAGAAGGTTGTGTGCTTACACGACAATATATGTGCTTCACTCTATTTTTATGCTTGTTCGAGGTGCCAGCCCCAAAAGAACAAATATTTCGCTTGATGGGGTTGGCAGCTCCATAATTAATAGAAGCATCAAATTAGTCATGCAACTTGGGAAGATGAAGAACACATAAAAAAGTAATGAACAGAGGCTCGGAGCAGTGATGTAATAGCTAGCATCATAAAATGTAGAGTAAAATGAACAAAAAGCAATGGAACGACATGCTAGTTTGCTGATGTGTAATTAAGCATAGAGAACATGAAGCAGTCTGATGGAACCAACAGGTGGCATCAGAACAACACCATTATCATAAATATAGCATGCAAGAAGTAAAATAGTAGGCAGTGATATCTAGGAAGTACCGTAATACTTTGGAGAAAACTAAAGCATTGTAACTATATGTGCATTGGTTTGTAATTTAGCACATGTAACATGTTCACTGCCAGAAGTATGGCCCTACAGGTGCAAGCAGAATAACACGTCTCATGAAAAATTGAATGATGCCCTGAAGAAATCCAAAGGTGCGGTGCTTATGCTAAGAAAGTGAACGTAGGCGCCGACCGTTGGATAATAGTACCTGATTCTCGATGGCGTATGGGTATCATTGTCATACTAGATAGCTAAGGATCGTCGATGGTGCCTGTGTTGCGATTGAGTTTGGGCCTGTTGTCGCCGTTGCTGAAGCGGCTTCGATGCTTCGGTTGTAGCGCCTGTCGACATACAAGAAAGCTCATCTATGGTAAGTGAACAGTTCCACGATAAAGAAGAGAAAAACCTAAGGAGTACAAATCGAAATAACCTGATGAGGCTGCGACGTCAGTAAAGCAGGGCCTGTGGAGTTGAATATGGTGTCCATGGAGCGGGTCCGATGCGGTGGACGAAGGCCTCGGTGGGTGCGGTGTACAGTGCATTCGGTGAGGTGGATCTGTTGCGGCGGACGAGGGCTTGTATGAAGGGCCAGCGATGGGGCGGATGAGGGAGTCAGTGAAGGGCCTACACTGTGGTGGACGAGGGCGTCGGTTAAGCAGATCCAGTGCGGTGGACTATGATGGCGGTCAAGCAGATCTGGAGCGATGGACAAGCCAGTCGCTGAAGTGGCTCCGATGAAGTGGTGAGTTGGCAGTTGGGGGTTCCAAGGTACGGAAGGTAGATCCGGTGGGGTGTGAGGTCCACCGCTGTGGCGGAGGACTAGATTCAGCGGCTTGCCATGGTTGGAGGTGAGGGTCTGGGAGCGGAAGGGGAGGGGCTCTAGGGAAGAATGTTGGGGGAAAAGAGGGGAAAACAATGGAGTTACCAAAGCAGCCCTTTTCTGTTCATGTGGCAGGGGTAAAACAGGAATATCACAGCGCTAAACTTTCGGGCGTGAGATATTTCGATGTGAGCGTGAAGTTTGAAAGCTTTTGGCGCCTGAAATTAAGTGTTCTGCTCTTGTACGGCCGACTATGATATCATGGCCGAGAATTTATTTGTTTTGCATGCAAAAAATAGTGCAAGTTTTGAAAATCAGTGTCGCCAACTCGAAACATAGATTGTCCATTCAATTCAAATATGGATAATTGAGCTAGTACAAGCAAATACTATCATACCGTCCAATTCAAATGAAATTCCAAATGTGTTTATCCTAAATATGATGAGAAAAGCAAAAAAATGTGTATGTGTATGAATAAAGTGGATGATTATAAAGTTTGAACATGCCCGTATGTGTATATCTCTAGGTTTGATATATGAATTTGAAATCACGAAATCCCGGCTTAAAAAATGTACCTCTGTTTAAATGAATTACAAAAGCTAATGATGGAGTCGAATTCCAAAATTCCAATCTTATGTTTGTAATTCTGGTACTTCAAGGTATATCACGCATGTTCAAAAGTATCGTTATATCATAGTCAAAACTGTGAAACAAATTGATCAACCATGAGTGCACACACTATTTACCATATATATATATATATATATCTCAATTACGCTAAAGTCCCTCAAATATAGACACCTCACTCTTTATCTGAAGCCACCCCCCGTCCCCCCCCCCCCACACACACAAGTCGTTCTCTCCCCCAGACACGAACACACGAGCACATTAAAAAAACCTCCCTTGTAAAGTCCGGGCACCAATACAGGTCTCTATCACTTTGTCTCTCGGGCATGCACACATCTCTTCCCCCACTCTCTAGGTCTCCCGACATCTCTCTTTCCCAAGCACACGCACTATGTAGAGTGTATCTTTCCCATACAAACAAAATGTTGCCCCAAATGTCAATCTCCCTAGTTATCTGGTTCTCGCACACTCACCTCACACACCACCCCAACTGCAAACAAGCACGCTTTGTCTCCTTGTGCACCACTCTCCTCTTTCTATCTCTCCCACATGCGGACCCACCCCAGCTCCTTCCCTGTATACATATATGTCGTGACTCTTTCCATAGCTCCCTAATGTATCATCATCCTCAATCTCGCATATTGTTCTCTACACCATCTATTCTAGATCTCTCAAGAAGTCCCTATCACACACATGATGACTCGCTTCCCTTGCGTCTCCGTACATAGGCCACTTTCGAATAACACCAACATTGTCTCCCTGTCTATACGTGACTTCTGCACACAAACGAGCCCTCTCTCTGCCCCTCTCTTCCTCTCTCTCTCTGTCCGCCGCTAGCTCTGTCTCTTGCTCTCACACGCCTCTCACACACACTCCATTTCTATTTCAAATAGTCAACTCCCCACCCGCACCCATGTTATCCCGCTACTACACATGCCTTTGTCTCTCTTTGACACACATGCCACACCATTCCCCCTTCCCTATACTAGGTTTACATCATTAGTGGTCACTCTACTCCACATACACACACTCCCTCTCACACACAAACGCATGCACAAACACACACACATGCACAAACACCCATCTATCTGGATCCCTATTTTAAGACACACACCTTTGCATATTCTCTCCAGCTCTAGGTATGTATATACCCAACTCTCTCTAGATCAGATGCACACCAAAATTCTCCATCTCTCTAACTCACACATCTCTCTCCATGTCCGCATGTGTATCTCACACACTCACTCTCTGATTATGTCTATGTGTCTCCATGTTACACAACACAAAGCCCCATGTACATGTCTCTCTCTATCCTCCACACACAAAGAAACAAAGAATATCTTGTCATTGCCTCAGTCTCTTGATACGCCTCCAACATATCTATAATTTTTGATTGTTCCATGCTATTATATTACCTGTTTTGGATGTTTAATGGGCTTTACTATACACTTTTATATTATTTTTGGACTATCCTAGTAACCGGAGGCCCAACCCAAATTGCTGTTTCTTATGCCTATTTCAGTGTTTCACAGAAAAGGAATATCAAATGGAGTCCAAACGGAATGAAACCTTCAAGAGAGTTATTTTTGGAACAAAAGCAATCCAGGAGACTTGGAGTAGACGTTAGGGAAGCAACGAGGTGGCCACGAGGGTCCAGTGTCGGCGTTCTGGGAACGGGGGTCCCCAGACTTGCCTGCATGCAGCCTGTGGCGTGGCTCGAGTGGTGGCCCAGTTCGGCCCATCTTCATCAACGCAAGACTCAAGACCCTCGCGAGGGGCCAAGCCTCACGGGGTGGACGACACGAGGCTTCCTCAGGAGCAGCCTCGCCAGGCAAGCTCGTGAGGAGGCGGAGAGATCAAGGCAGGGGCACCTCGCGAGGTGCTCGTGATGCAAGCCATAACGATCGAGACCAGGCGGGCGCCAGCCCGCGCAGCGTCCTTGTTTCCTCTTTGGTGCAAAGGGGGCAAGCACAGGCGTGGAGTACCGAGGCATCAGACAAAGGTTACCATTTCAGTGCAACGAGACCAAGACCAGCAGAGCGGCAGGATGGAGGTCACCGTGGAGCCCAAGATGGCGTCATCGCCAGTACCTTTGGCAGCCGAAGACCAACTTTAGTCAGGATAACTTGTACTAGATGTTCCCCTTCAAAATGGCCGTTGTTGGTGCCCTTCCCGCTCAATATTTGGGAAGAGGACCAGGGCCTCTATAAATAGGGCTAGCCACCATAGAAGAGGGCAGGGAGACATCTCATCGAGTCCTCATCAGATCCATAGACGATCGAACTCATCCAAGTAGTTCGTCGCATCAGCTCAAGAACACCTCTCGCGAGGTTGTTCATCCTTTGTACTGTTCATCATCAGCCCCCGAGGCAATCCACCACACCACACACTGGAGTAGGGTATTACACCACAACGGTGGTCCGAACCAGTATAAACCTGGTGTCCCTCGTGTTGCTCATCGTTTTAGCTTAGATTCTCGCAAGGCGATCGGGCGTGGATTGGTAGGGGGAAGATTTTCGCGCGCACCCCAGAGTTCGAACCTTAAGGGTCTGCTGGAACCCAACATCCAACATTTGGCGTGCCAGGTAGGGGTGCGCCAGAATCTTTCTTCCGCTATTCTGTGTTCGATCACCCGTCGTGTCCATGGCTGACGCTCGTCGGGCTCGTGCCGAGCGTCGGGTTGCTCTCGCCGCCCGCGTCGCTCAGACGGCTCCCATCGGCGGATGTCCCCGTCGTTCCCCGTCGCCTGCCGCCAACGCCGCCACCGGCCCGGTGGGGAACAAGAAGCAGGCCTCGTTGCTGCATCCTTTGGTGCGGCAGGAAGGCCGCACCGCCACCCCGCCGCTGACTCCAGCTGGTTCGTCGTCCCACAGACGCGCACACCGCGTTGCTCCTGGCGCATGAGCTCCTGCAGTACCATCCCGTCGACGACCTCTACAAGGAGTGACTCGCTCGCATCACCGAGCTCGTCAGCGCCGCAGGGGGCTCCCCTGCGCCGTCCCTCTCACTCCTCACCCTCCGTCCTGCGCGGGTGGTGCAGCCCAAGAGGTGCCTCCGCCACCTCCTCCCCAAGGAGGCGCCCTGACTCCAAGGCACGCAGCCCCAGGACGAGATCCACCGCGTCCAGTGCCCACGTGACAAGAAAGGAGCTGCCGAGAAATCCCTCGTCCCCTAGAAGGTGCTCGCGTGCTCCCGGCACCGGTGCGCCATGACCGCATCCCTGCGCCAACACGTCAAGACCCCGTGCTGCTCCAGGCAGCAGCGCGCGGGAATCCCCCGGAGCAAGCCCCACATTAGCAGAGAGCTCTGGTGGCCACCGCAGGCTGCCGCACCTTCACCACCGAGCTACGCAGTGTCGCCTGGCCGGGCAAGTTCAAACCTGACCTGCCCTCTCGCTACGACGGCACCGCCGACCCCATGGAGTTCCTACAGCTCTACGAGCTGGGCATCAAAGCCTCCAACGGGGACGAAAAGGTCATGGCGAACTGGTTTCCCATGGTACTCAAGGATGATGCCCGCACCTGGCTCCTGAACCTGCCCCCTGGCACGATCTCCTCTTGGGACGAGATGCGCACTCGCTTCATCGCCATCTTTCAGGGCACTCGTGACCGTCCGCCGGCCGTGGGTGACCTATGCCGCATCAAGCAGCAACCCGGAGAGACCTTGCAGAAGTACATCCAGCGCTTCAACAACGCTTGCCTCAAGATTCCCAAGGTGACCGAGGAGGCCATCATCTTGGCGTTCTGTGATGGCATCCATGATGTCAAGATGAAGGAGGAGCTCGCGATCCACGAAGATCTGTGTACGTCTCTGGAGTTGTTTAACCTGGCGACCAAGTGCACAAGGGCTGAGGAGGGACGCCTCTCCCTTCTCGAGCTCCCAGCTGCAGATCCAGAAGAGAAGAAGGCCAAAGCCAAGGATGTGAAGCGCAAGGGAGCAGCTATGCTCACAGCAGAGCCGGACATGAAGCGCGGTAGGGACCAGCCGGAGTCGTCCAAGGGCAGCCAGTACTGTGTGTACCATGATCTCCACACCCACAACACCAACGAATGCCAAGAGCTCCGAGCCGTGCGAGAAGGCCGTGTCGGTCGACGCCCCGAGCGCAACGATCGGGGCTACGGCCGAGGTGGAGGAAGAGGTGGAGGACATACCATGGTCCTCGCCAAGGGTGGCGTGACCGGCCTCACGAGGATCGCTGGCAGGACCAGCCTCGCGAGGGGGCTTGGAGGGATCAGCCTCGTGAGGATCGCCCGCAAGGCAACGCAGGACTTCCTCCTCTTCCACCACCACCAAGAAGGAATGACGACTGAGGGAGTCCTCAATTAGGGGGTATCCAAACAGCCGGACTATATACATCGTCCGGACTATTGAAGCGTAAAGATACAAGACTCAAGACTTCGGCCCGTGTCCGGATGGGACTCTCCTTTGCGTGGAAGACAAGATTGGCGATCCGGATATTGTGTTTCCTTCCTTGTAACCGACTCCATGTAAACCCTAACCCTCTCCGGTGTCTATATAAACCGGAGAGGTTGGTCCTTAGAAGGCCGATCACAATTACAATCATACCATCATAGGCTAGCTCTTAGGGTTTACCTCTACAATCTCGTGGTAGATCTACTCTTGTACTACCCATATCTTGAATATTAATCAAGCAGGAAGTAGGGTTTTACCTCCATCGAGAGGGCCCGAACCTGGGTAAACATTGTGTCCCTTGCTTCCTGTTACCATCAACCTAGACGCACAGATCGGGACCCCCTACCCGAGATCCGCCGGTTTTGACACCGACATTGGTGCTTTCATTGAGAGTTCCTCTTTGTCGCCGCCGCAAGGCTCGATGGCTCGTCTCGTCGTCAAGGACAACATTACCTCGGAGGGAGCTCTGGCTGTAGGCCAAACTCTCCGACTTGGCAACTTTATCATGGCTGCCCCGTTGGCGGTAGCGCCGACGATGGCCTCTCGGGTCATCAATCATAACCTTCGCATTAGTTCGGAACTCACCAAACAGATGGATCCGATGGAGCTCTCCTCCCTCAATGAGCTCTTGGATCGCATCGCCGCTCTGGGAGTCGCATTAGTTCGGAACTCACCAAAGGGACATCAGATCCCCGCTGGCCACCCATGAGATAGCGGTAGTGGAGGAACCACACACGGATCGCCCCTCGACTTTAAGGATGAATTATGTCCGGCTCACCGAACTCCTCGAGCCGAATACCTGCTCAAAGGAAGACATGACCCAGGTCCCGGACTTAGAATCGGGCATTGGGGCGAAGAAATTGGGCAACACTCCGGATCCCGAGCTGTCGGGCTCGGAACCTCCCGCGCCCCTGAGTATTAGATCGGATCAGAATCTGGATTCAGCTAACAACACCCACCTGGACTTAAACTGTCTCTCCCGCATCTGGCAAGAGCCCCAGGAGACTGTACATCGCTACTGGGCCAGATTCCTCCTTGCGCTTAACAAGGTCAAGGACTGCCGCGAGGAGGACGTAGTCTTTCTCTTCTGCAAAAACTGCACGGACAAAGGATTCCTTAATGCTATAAGCCGCCGTGACATAGTACACTTCGCGGACTTGGTAATCATAGTACAGAAGTACTGTGCGATGGAAAGCGCCTGGAAAACCCAAACAGAATTTTGGGACAGTACGGCTCTCACCAAGACCTATGTCCGAACTAAACGGGCGAACTCTCATAAGTCGGCCGATTCCAGTTCCCAAGAAACCAAAGCACACCCCAGGGCGGGGAACCGTATTGGAAGAATGGCTCAATGGACCATGTAAACTCCACAGCACTCCGGACACAACACCAACTCATAGCCTTAGAGCATGTTGGATACTCCGGCAGGTTGCAAAAAGTGGCGAGGATCTTCTTACAAGCCATAAAGCAGAACAACATCCCGCCAACGAACACAATATGTTTATTAACAGTCTTTGAGACTTTCGCCTCAAACAATAGGCGCAAGCGGGCTCATCGAAGCTCTGCTGAAATTTGCCATGTGGCAAAAATAAACCCCTAGAATGACACTGCTATAACTTTCAACGCCAGTGATGAACCTCAATTCCAGACTGTCCGGGCACCAGCCGCTCTGGTCCTTAGCCCAATCGTGGATGGCTTTCGGCTCACTAAAGTACTCATGGACAGTGGAAGCGGATTAAACTTGATCTACGAAGAAACACTCAACAAGATGGAAATTGACAAAAGCCGCATTGAACAAAGCGGCGCGACCTTCACGGGAATCATTCCTAGTCGAGAAGCGCGGTGTGCGGGAAAAATCACACTCGATGTGGTATTCGGCACCCCGGAAAATTACAGGTCCGAAGAAATCACATTCCAAGTGGCTCCTTTTAGCAGCGGATACCACGCCCTTCTAGGGCAGGACGCGTTTACAAGCTTTCAAGTTGTACCCCATTACGGGTACATGAAGCTTAAAATGCCCAGACCCAATGGAATCATCACTCTAGCTAGTGATTCGGACGTCGCACTTCACGCCGAAAACAAAACCGCAACACTAGCCATGGAAGCATTATTCGAAGCCCTAGTAGCCGAAGAGTTAACAACACTGCGGGCCATCGTGGACAGGGACAACGTGATACTCGACAAGAGACCCAAGTCCACCTTATTTAAACCCGCAGACGAGATAGTCAAATTCCAAGTCCATCCAATGGACCCCACTAAGACAGCTTCCATCGGGACACAGTTGAGCCCTGCGATGGACGCCGCACTGCGAGATTTCTTACATGAGAATTGGGACATTTTCGCCTGGCACCCATCGGACATGCCGGGCATCCCACGCAGATTGGCCGAACACAGCCTCAATATACTAAAAGGATACAAACCGGTCCAGCAGACTCTAAGACGGTTTTCAGAGCCCAAAAGGCAAGCCATGGGGGAAGAGCTAGCCAAACTACTCGAGGCCGGATTCATCAGAGATATTAAACATCCGGATTGGCTGGCAAACTTGGTAATGGTACCAAAGAAGGACAAATCCTGGCGCCTATGCATTTACTTCAAAGACCTCAACAAGGCTTGCCCCAAGGATCCCTTTCCCCTCCCTCGCATCAATCAGATTATCGATGCCACAGCTGGACACGACTCGTTGTGCTTTCTCGATGCATACTCTAGATACCATCAAATAAAGATGGCAGAGTCTGACCAGGCTACAACAACTTTTATAACGCCATACGACCCTTTTTGCTTCAACACTATGCCTTTCGGGCTTAAGAATGCCAGTGCAACCTATCAACGCATGATTCAAACATGCCTGGAAAAACAAATCGGAAAAATAGTGGAAGCATATGTGGACGACGTGGTCATAAAAACAAGACACGTCGAAACCCTAATAGATGACTTGAGGCTTACATTTGATAACCTCCGGACATACGACATCAAGTTGAATCCGGAAAAATGCGTCTTCGGCGTCCCCTCTGGGAAACTGCTGGGCTTCATTGTTTCCAATAGGGGAATTGAAGCGAATCCGGCAAAAATCCGAGCTCTGTCGCAGTTGGCTATACCAACAGACCTCAAGCACATCCAGAAACTAGCTGGATGCGTGGCCACTTTGAGCCGCTTTATCTCCAGGTTAGGAGAAAAGGCATTACCTCTTTACCGCCTCCTTCGGCGCACCGAACACTTCGTATGGACGGATGCAGCCGCGGCCGGACTCGATGAAATAAAGACCTTACTGGCCAGTAATCCAGTCCTAACAGCGCCAAATATCAGCGAACCTATGCTATTGTACATAGCTGCAACACATCAAGTGGTAAGCGCAGTGCTCGTCGTTGAACGAGAGGTGGACGGATACAAATTCCCGCTTCCAAAGCCGATTTATTATGTATCCACGGTCCTCACCCCATGCAAATCCCGATACCCACACTATCAAAAAGTAGCATACACGGTCTTCATGGCATCCCGGAAGCTGCATCACTACTTTCAAGAGTGTTCGATTACGGTGGCCTCCGAAGTACCACTCAATGACATAATAAATAACCACGACGCTACGAGCCGGATTGCTAAATGGGCTATCGAGCTCCTTCCGTTCGACATAATATACAAACCACGGCGAGCCATTAAGTCGCAAGTACTGGCTGACTTTGTCGCCGAATGGACAGAAGCCGAACTCCCTAAAGAGAGTACGGCGCATACTCCAACTGGATCATGCACTTCGACGGCTCCAAAATGCTGGCCGGGTTGGGAGCAGGTGTAGTCCTGATGTCTCCCACCGGAGACACGGTCCAGTACGTCCTCCAAATATTATACACAGACTCCAACAACGCATCCGAATACGAGGCGTTGTTGCACGGTCTTCGGATGGCAGTCTCTATGGGCATCCAACGCCTGGAAGTGCGTGGGGATTCGAACCTTGCAATATCACAAATAAACAGAGACTTTGATGCCAAGGATCCAAAAATGGCGGCCTACCGTAATGTCGTCCTCAAAATGTAAGCTCGGTTCGAGGGGCTCGAATTCCACCATGTGGCTCGAGAAAACAATCAAGCGGCGGACGTCCTCGCCCACATCAGCGCCAAACGCGACCCTGTCCCACCAAACATATTCTTGGAAAGGTTGTTCAAGCCGTCCGTGGTATGGGAAGGGGAGTCTGGTAATACTAGCACGGTTCTGAACACACCCCCAGATTCCGAACCATCAGACACAATCAGAGGCCCTGCCACCGAAATAACATCTTCGGCCCATGAAATCATGGCTGTAATCGCCCCGTGGACTGAGCCTTTCTTGGCCTACCTAAATAGGTAGGAGCTCCCCGAAGACCAAAATGAAGCACGCTGCATCGTCCGGCGTTCTAAAGCTTACAAAGTCCACGAAGGGGAACTCTACAAGAAAAGTGCTACCGGAGTGCTCCAAAGATGCATCTCCGAAGAGGAAGGGCGGCAGCTCTTGGCTGAAATCCATGTCGGACTGGGTGAACACCACGCTGCGGCTCGAGCACTAGTCAGCAAGGCCTTCCATACATGCTTCTTTTGGCCGACGGCCCGAGCAGACGCACATGACCTTGTCCAACATTGCGTTGGTTGCTAGCTCTTCGCCAATCAGAGTCATGTGCCCCCTACCGCTCTCCAAACAATCCCCATAACTTGGCCCTTCGCGGTCTGGGGGCTGGATATGGTCGGATCTCATAAAGGGGGAAGCCATAAGAAAAAATACTTATTGATCATGGTGGACAAGTTCACCAAATGGATAGAAGCCAAACCAGTCAAAACGGCAGAATCCGGACCAGTAATAGACTTCATATCCGGGGTCACACACTGCTACGATGTCCCCCACCGCATCATCACTGATAATGGCTCAAATTTCACAACCGATGAAGTGAAAACTTGGTGCGGAAAAATGGGCATTAAGCTTGATTACACTTCCATCTACCATCCCCAAACAAATGGCCAGGTAGAGCAGGCAAATGGTCTCATCATGAGCGGCATCAAACCTAGACTAGTGTGATCCTTGACAGAGTCGGATACGCACTGGGTCGAAGAGCTCGACTCCGTACTCTGGGGGCTGCGGACCACACCGAATCGCACTACCGAATATACACCGTTTTTTATGGTATACGACGCGGAAGCAGTACTACCCTACGACATAATACATGATTCGCCACGCGTACGCATGTATGAAGAGAAGGAAGCTGAGTTAGATCGTCAGGATAACTTGGATGCCCTGGAGGAGGAGCGTGACGTCGCAAAAGCCCGCTCCGTATTCTATCAGCAGCAGGCTCGACGATATCAAAGCAGAGAAGTGTGGGCCAAAACTTACAATATTGGCAAGCTCGTTCTACGCCTACCGAAAAAGAAGAAGGACAAGCTCAAACCCAAGTGGGAGGGTCCCTTCGTCATTGACAAAGTTCTCACCGGAGGAGCGTACCACTTACGTAATGCATCCGATAACAGACTTGAGCCAAACCCATGGAACGCGGCCAGACTCTTGAGATTCTACGCCTAACGCCGAACTCAATGTTCGTCTCCTTACCCCTCCTTTTTAATTATGCTCCACCCCTTTTTCCTTTCTCGACCTTTTTTCTCTTCACACAAAGTATTTAATACAGTGCGGACTCTCGGATCAATCCGGCCACACTATGTGTGTAAGCAATACCTGGGGGCTTCCTATTCGGAAGCTAAACATAATTACTTTAAATGGCTTCTTGCCCATCACATATGCGTTCTTTTTCCATATGTTCCTTTTCTTCACCATTATATGCATCGATATGACTTAAGATGTGGCCAAGCTGGGTTGCCTGGCTCTTGTGTTTATGCCCTACATTCCCGTTAATTCGGCTAGGGCATAAGGGGAGCACCTCTGTGATTGTTATTGTCGGTTCAGCCGGATGTGTACCTCAGACTGGGTGAAGCCGAAAGCTAGTTTCCTTAAGAGAATATTCGGTCGGTGAACAAAAGATGTATTCATTTATTACAATGTAAATCCCCAGAAGTCTTGTATCCTGCGCCATCATTCACAGTCCGGACATGTGCATTGTCGCATGCGTACCTAGGGAAAGGAACCCCTAACGGAACTATTCTCCCTGGAAGATGTTTCTTACTATCCATGTAATATAACATAACTAGTTGGGTACTTGTTTGTTCAAGCACTTATGACCCCTACGCCTTGTTTCCACGCATACCCCGGTTTTGTATAACTGAGTGGGTATTCGGACACACCCCGGATTGTAGGATCCAGGGGCTGAAGCGAAAAGGTCCGCCATGACAAATGATTTTAACCCGGCTAGGGACTAATTATGTCCATTGAATTACACAGTCACTTGGACTGACTATATTCCTCCTCTATACCATCCAACAGGCTATCTAGCTTACAATCCTGTTGAGAATACTTAGCGGCTAACGCTACCTGGTCATATACTAGACTCACGGGAATTTCTTGTCCATCGGGCCCCGCCAGTCCTACTTCGGCCATATGGTTCGGGTCCAGCTTGGTGTAGCGCGTCTTCACCATAGCCCAGGCTTCTCTTGCGCCTTGCCGGCAAGCGGACATCTTCCACAGTCGAAAGCGCCTCCGTGCTCCTTGAAGCATATCCACAAGCTCCCCCATGCCATTCGGTAGCAAGCTTGATGGCCACAAGGCCTGAGCAACACCCTGCATCACTTGCCGAGCTTGCTCGTGCAGTTGCGAGAGGTCTTGCAGTAAATCACTTGCAGATGAGGGCATATCCTCCTTAGGGTGACCCGTTAACATTCTTGCAAGCAAAATTCTTTTCAATATACTTCCTTGCTGAAATATACTACAGTTCGTCTATGCACTTACCATAAATGCCGCGTCGAAGCCTTTTGTTCTCCTTCATGGAGTCTGCCAGCTGAGCACGGACGTATTTTAACTCCACGTCCAGCTGGACTTTGGCATCTTGAAGATTGTTCTTCTCCTGCCTAACTTGCGTAAGAATGCGCTCGCCAGCCTTTAGCTGCCTTTTGAGATGCGAGTCATCATCCCTTACACCCTCCGGATTCAGCCCGGGATTGTGTGCAGAATTCTCTGTTAGACTTTTTATACCAACCATTTACTAACTGGTGCACCTTCATACAATTGAGACAAATGTTACCAGATGAGGCCTTCTGGGATTCCTCTAACTTAGCAACCGTGTCCCTCAGCTGGGCCTTGCATTCCTCCAGCTCCCGAGCTAATTGTTCATTTTTATCTACAAGGACCTGTGCATAAATTGATCCTTCAAATAGTTGTTCCAACTATTTCAAGTCTCAGGGGCTACTGCTATACATAGTTATCAAAATTTCTTACCCGTATATCTTTGGTATACTGGTTTGTCGCTCGGGCAAGCCCGCCTTGAGCAGCTCGGATGTATGCGTCTGCCGAATTGAAGGCATTAAATGCCTCTTCGGAAAAGATGTTGTTCCGAAGCACGGCCCGTCGGTGCCGGTGATTCATGGCGCTCTCTACTTTGGAGTTCGTGGCCGAAAACAAATCCGCATCCTCTGTCAGAGAACTATGTGGAACTGGCCCCGTGTCCGCCTCCGCCCTCGAAGCCAGTTCTGGAACCCGGCTGGTGGAGGCGTGATTGGCGGGATCCCCGGATATAGTCCGGTTGCTCCTCTTCCTGCCAGACACAAAGGGCGCTATTATATTTCAAATACTATAATCGTAGGACAGGTTATTACTTTACCTCTGCAGCGGTGTGTTGACCCTCACCGCCTTCCTCTTGAGCCTGCCCGATCCGAACGCCCGTGGTCGACGAGTCCCTAGGGGCTCGGCCCCGCGCTCCGATCGTCGTCTCTGCAAATAGCACGACGACTCAAGGGTAAAGCATAATACATGAGGGGAGTCCTCTTTGGAGGATAGGGTTTTTAGTTCGGCTTACACGCGACACAGGGAGCAGTCCGGGGTAGTTAGCAATAATGGCCACTGAGGCACCATCACAGCTCGCTTGATAAAATACCCCGTTGACAAGCTCCACAGTAATATCCGGATCTTCTTTGAGTCCTGGATCTAGGGCCCTTCCGGGGTCCTCTGGCTGCGGGGAGGGGCTGAAGATTCCTTCTATGGCCCTCCTCGGTTCCTGTTCAGAAACATCAATGTGGGTAATCTTAGCAAAGAACGCTAAAGTAAGTAAAACACGGAAAGGAATGACGACTTACCCACTCTGGGGGGTTGTACATGGAGAATCCTTCCCGTGGTTTAATGTGAAGGAATTCCTCCTCTTCCCCTTTGTATAAATCGGACAATATCCTTGCCAAAGCAGTGGGGGAGTCCGGACCCTTACGGCCACAGCGGGTGGCGTCATCTTCCCCGTTGAAGTGCCACATGGGCTTCCCCCGATATTGAAGCGGTTGCACTCCCCGCATTATGCATATTGCCATGACCTCGACTATCGTCAGTCCGGATTTGGCCAGTAACTTTATCCTGCTCATTAGAAAGTGTATTTCCCTCATATCCTCTTCTTGAGGGCCTCGGGGGCGCCAGCTTAGACGTGCCCTCGGTGGGGTGTTACTGAACTTGGGAAGACCTGTCCGGACTGGATCCTGAAGGGGAACGTCATCAATGTAAAACCACTCTGAAGGCCAGTTTTCTGGTGCCTTCTTAGGAGTGCTGGATAGGTATCCGGTCTCGGCAATGCACCATACTTCGGCCCCGCCCACTTGACATAGGGATTCTCCCTGGGTGCGGGGGACAAGGCAGAACAGCTTCCTCCATAATCCGAAGTGAGGTTTGCAGCCTAAAAACAGCTCGCAAAGGGCGACGTACCCCGCCATATGCAGAATGGAGGCAGGGGTAAGGTTGTGCAACTGGAGGCCGTAGAACTCCAGGAGCCCGTGAAGAAACGGGTGGATGGGAAATCCAACGCCCCTTAGCAGATGCGGGATGAAGCATATTCGCTCCTCTGGAGATGGATTAGGAGATCCCTCCGCTTGTTCCCCTCCATTATAGGTGGCTATTCCGGCTCGAACAGGGACCATAAACGCCGGTGGGAGAAACCGTTGGGTTTGTAGCTTTATTAAACGGCTATGAGGAACTGAACACTCTTCCCAATCCCCCGACTTGGAGCGAGGAGAGCGAGCAGAAGAGCTGCGACGACCGGCCATGTTGGAATGGTTTTTTTGGAGCGCTCTGTTGGATGCTTGCTCGAGGGAGGAGAGTGAGGTTTGGATCTAAGGATCCCCGTCTCATCAAATAGACGGTCAGTCAGAAGGATTGAGGGTGGCAAATACAAAAATGTCTCGGCTCTTCGCATTCGCTCGACACATGGAGATGGTCATTATTGAGACACTGAAGCCGAGGAGTACAACATTGATGGGATGCCGAACACTATTCGTCGTAACAGGTACTTTGGGGTATTCGGAGATGGAACCCGTCTTGCAATGCCAAAGACAAGATTGCACGCCGGACTCATCGTCATTGAAGCCTGGTTCAGGGGATACTAAGGGAGTCCTGGATTAGGGGGTATCCGGACAGCCGAACTGTATACATCGTCCGGACTATTGAAGCGTAAAGATACAAGACTCAAGACTTCAGCCCGTGTCCGGATGGGACTCTCCTTTGCATGGAAGACAAGCTTGGCGATCCGGATATTGTGTTTACTTCCTTGTAACTGACTCCATGTAAACCCTAGCCCTCTCCATTGTCTATATAAACCGGAGAGGTTGGTCCTTAGAAGGCCGATCACAATTACAATCATACCATCATAGGCTAGCTCTTAGGGTTTAGCCTCTACGATCTCGTGGTAGATATAATCTTGTACTACCCATATCTTCAATATTAATCAAGCAGGAAGTAGGGTTTTACCTCCATCGAGAGGGCCCGAACCTGGGTAAACATTGTGTCCCTTGCTTCCTCTTACCATCAGCCTAGACGCACAGATCGGGACCCCCTACCCGAGATCCGCCGGTTTTGACACCGACATACCATGTTCCTCGCCAAGGGTGGCGTGACCAGCCTCGCGAGTATCGCTGGCAGGACAAGCCTCGCGAGGGGGCTTGGAGGGATTAGCCTCGTGAGGATCGCCCGCAAGGCAACGCAGGACTTCCTCCTTTGCCACCACCACCAGGAAAGAATGACGACCATCATCAAGACGAGGGGGCTGGGGGCTTCTAGGAGCCACGTGCGATTGCATGCATCTTGGGCGGTGCCCAGGCCCCAGCCTCTCAGTGCATCTTCAAGCAGTTTGCTCGCGAGGTGAATGCAGTCCTCCCCAAGCTTGAGGCCACGCGCCCCCTCAGGTGGTCTGCGTGCGCCATCACGTTCAGCTCAGCGGATCAGCTCAAGTGCGCGGCAACAGCCGGTGTCCTCCCGATGCTCTGTTCCCCAGTCATCAGCAATGTGCAAGTTACCAGGACCCTCATCGATGGCGGAGCTGGGCTCAACATCCTGTCCGTCGAGACGTTCAACAATCTCCAAGTGCCATACGATCAGCTTCAACCAACCAAGCCCTTCTCAGGAGTCACTGATGGTTCCACTGTCCCGATAGGGCAGGTCCGCCTCCTTGTCACCTTTGGGCAGCGCAAGAACTACCGTACCGAGCTCATTGACTTCGACGTCGCCCACATTCGCCTGCCATACAATGCCATCCTCGGGTATCCCTCCCTGGCCAAGTTTATGGCAGTGAATCACCATGGCTACAACGTCCTCAAGATGCCAGGAAGTGGCGGAGTCATCACGGTCCCTTGTGAAGAGAAGGATGCAGTGTGGTCTCTCGAGCAGGCCTTCCAAGCCACGTCAATCGAGGACCCAAATAGCAAGAGTGGAAACCTTCCTGAAGCATCCCCCAAGAAGAAGAAGACATCCCCTAGCTCAAGCCCTCAGGAGATAGGCACCTCCGGAGGCGCCACATCCGGACATGTGCCCATCCGAGGGGCGCCACCCTTCGTTGCATAGGGAGGCGCGCCCAGCTCCCTCCTCGGGCAAGGCTCGGGGGCTCTCTCCTAGGGAGCCGCTGACTTCGCCAAGATCACGAGGGAGGCGCTCGGGCACCACTTGGAGGCGTGCTTCACGGCACGTTTCTCTCAGGAAGGCGTAAGGCAAGGAGGGCCCAGCCCTCAGGAGTTCATCACCAAGGTTGCTCAGGAGTTGCAGGAATCGAGAGTCATGCGCGGCAATCGCCGCCTGCCCAGCGTAGCTCCCCATCCAGGTGAGGATGGCGGGCTGCGCGTCTGCATCGACTACCCATGGCTCAATCGAGTCGCGTCCCAAGAGCGCTTCTAGCCTTCGCGCGTGGGGCGTTGCGAGGGTCCACCGCATAGTGACCAAGCACCATGCACTCTTGGAGGAAATGGAGGTGGACCTCGCCGAGCCGCCCGGACCTCCTGAGCCTCCCGAGGCTCGGAGCCCCGAGGGCTCGTGAGTATTGGCTTCTTCACCGTGCACCGTCAGTTACTCCGACACTCGCTCTGCAATGGTATAAGGTGACTTCTCTCAAGTTTCGTTTCAGCTGGGAGCGCCCCCAGGGCTGCATCATTCCCAGGTTGCGTGGGTCTGTCCCCGCGGCATGTACCTGTTTTGCTTATGTCTTCAGCTTACCTTGTTGGGGGCGCCCCTCGGGCCGCATCATCCCCAAGCCGCTTGGGCCTGACCAAGTGGCGTGTGCCTTTCTCTGCATCTATCTAAGTTGATTTGCTTCTTCATGCTTAACCTGCTTGAGAAAATCGCCTGCTCGATTGACACCTACCTTTGGAGCCGCTCGCTCTGGCACGACGCTTGCGCATGGGTCCGTCCCTGCAACGCCGACAAATCTGAGTGGTCGAGCTCTGGCCGCGGCAGCCCCGCAAAGCACTACCTCACCAGGCCCTCAGTGCCTCAATCACTCCCTTGGAGCAACCAATGGCTGGCTGGCAACAGTAATGGCAGTCCTTGTTTCCCTCGTATTGCTGTACAGGATCCACCTAAGGAATAGCGAGGGGGGCCTCATGAGCTCCCTCTCTCTCTCCCGTACGATCCTCTCACGTGTTAAAAGGGGGCGCCTGAACATCGCGACTCAGGGGCTCTTACTGGCTCTTCAACCCTCACCCCTGGCCTTGACCCACGGCATCGTGACCTGTCATACCAGTGGCGGCTGAGCTCGCTCGAGGGCCGGGGCCTGAGGATGTATAGCATGAAGGAAAGTGCGGGGAAGAGGGGAGAAGCTCACGAGGACCTGGCCCAGCGACACCCCCGTTGCCGGCGCGCAGGCCCGGCACCTCGCCGAAGAACAACTCCAAGCTCATGAGATAAGTCACGCGCTTGGAAAAGCTGAATCAACGCGACGCTAAACCCTCGCCTAATGCGGCTCTATCACGGCGACGTTGCCTTCCTTTCTTGCCCAGCGGAGGCTGCTTGAGCACTAAAGGGGACCTCCCGAGCATCGCGCCTCGGGGGCTCTTACTGGACCTTGGGCCACTCACCTCCTGGCCATGACCACGGCATCGCGACCTGGCATACCAGCGACGACTGAAGCCTGCTAGGGGACCGGGACCTGTCAGCGTAGAGCACCAAGCCTTCATGAGGACAGAAAGGGGGAGCCGAGCTGAGACAGGACAAGCATCTCGCATCGCTCCATAATAAGGATAATATTCACAAGAGACATGGCAGATATCATACATACCCCCCGCGGGGTGTTTCTTTGATTCCTCGCAGGGAACAAAAGGTGCTAATCCTAAGGAACGCTAACTACGCTCGCCTCCACAGGAGACGCCATCATCAACAGTGGGCCGCCAAGCGCCGACGCCAACCCCATCCAGATCAGTGGCCTCGGCAGCCCGATGCAGCCGCCCCACTCTGAGTGCGACGCGAGCTCGAGGGCTCGTAGGTGTCGTCGCTCGGCTCCGGAGTCACGTGAAGCTCGGGAGAGTTGCTGGACCCTCCGTCTTCTGTGCTGCTACCAGAGGAGCTGCTGGGGAAGCGGTTGGCAGGCCTGGACCTCGCCACTTCGATGCCCCGGCCGCCTTCCTTGGGGTAGCACTCTAGCCGACGTCCTTCCGCGTCGAAGACCTTGAAGAACATCAAGGAGGCGCCATCGTATTCAAGATGAATTACGAGGGCACCCCCTGTCCGACAGACCCAGGCGATCTCGCCCCAGCCCCGGGTCATGTAGACCTTGCTCGGAGCGACAACCTCGACCTCCGCTCTGGCCACGAGGGTGCTGCAGTCAGCATGCTGCAGCCAGAGCTCCAGAGCCCCCCTCGACGGCATCTCAAAGGCGAAGGAGGAAGGAGTGCGAACCAAGAGCGTGGAGGTATAGCGGCGTAAAGCACAAGCTCGTGAGAAGAGCCCTCGGCATGGACCCCAGGGGCAACGACGTGCACCGCCGTGACTCGTCGGCGCCGCCGCCGGCACAGGCGGTGTCGCTCGGCGTCTTCTTCTCCAGGGCCCTCGGCTCGGGCGTACAAGGGCAACGGAAACCCAGGCGGCAGCCGTTCATACCAGGGCCTTGATGTCTCCTGCCATGTGACCACGTCACGACGGTCGGGGACCGGCCGCTTCTTCGGTGGAAGCGGGTCGGGACCCTCTCAGGGGGCCTTCCCCTTCTCTTCTACTGAAAACCGGCGGATCGGCGCCATTGGCGTGAAGTGAAGAAGGGCGAGGAAGAAAGAGAGAAGCAGGAAGGGATGGCCTGCCGGGGCTCTCGCCCGTCCGTACTTATAGTCCGGAGGAGGCCAACCGTCGACCTCCACGATCACAGGTAATCATGACTCATTTCTGTATGCAGGGACTTGTCAAGTCAAGCAGTTGCCGAGGCAGCATGGGGAAGTGGAGGCGCCCATGTCCAATCAACCGCCACGTGGCGCCCAAGGCCGCAGGTTGATGGGGCCCGCGGTGCTCCACACTTGCCCCTTCGCTTCTCTGCTAAGCAAAGTCCGAGCGCGCCTTGGGCCCGGGGGCTACTGTCGGCGTTCTGGGAATGGGGGTCCCCAGACTTGCCTGCCTGCGGCGTGGCTCGAGTGGTGGCCCAGTACAGCCCATCTTCATCAACGCAAGACTCAAGACCCTCGCGAGGGGCCAAGCCTCGCGGGGCGGACGACACAAGGCTTCCTCAGGAGCGGCCTCGCCAGGAAAGCTCGCGAGGAGGCAAAGAGATCAAGGCAGGGGTACCTCGCGAGGTGCTCGTGACGCAAGCCGTGACGATCAAGACCAGGTGGGCGCCAGGCGGGCGCCGGCCCGCGCAACGTCCTTGCTTCCTCTTTGGTGTGAAGGGGGCAAACACAGGCGTGGAGTACCGAGGCATCAGGCAAAGGTTGCCATTTCAGTGCAACGAGACCAAGACCAGCAGAGCGGCAGGATGGAGGTCACCGTGGAGCCCAAGACGGCGTCATCGCCAGTACCTTTGGCAGATGAAGACCAACTTTAGTCAGGATAACTTGTACTAGATGTTCCCCTTCAAAATTGCCATTGTTGGCGCACTTCCCGCTCAATATTTGGGAAGAGGACCAGGGCCTCTATAAATAGGGCTAGCCACCATAGAAGAGGGTAGAGAGACATCTCATCGAGTCCTCATCAGATCCATAGGCGATCGAACTCATCCAAGTAGTTCGTCGCATCAGCTCAAGAACACCTCTTGCAAGGTTGTTCATCCTTTGTACTGTTCATTATCAGCCCCTGAGGCAATCCACCACACCACACACTGGAGTAGGGTATTACACCACAACGGTGGCCCGAACCAGTATAAATCTTGTGTCCCTCATGTTGCTCATCGTTTTAGCTTAGATTCTAGCGAGGCAATCGGGCGTGGATCGATACGAGGAAGTGAGGGAGTCCTGGATTAGGGGGTATCCAGACAGCCGGACTGTGTACAACATCCGGACTATTGAAGCGTGAAGATACAATACTCAAGACTTTGGCCCGTGTCCGGATGGGACTCTCCTTTGCGTGGAAGGCAAGCTTGGCGATCTGGATATTGTGTTTCCTTCCTTGTATCCGACTCCATGTAAACCGTAGCCCTCTCTGGTGTCTATATAAACCGGAGAGGTTGGTCCTTAGAAGGCCGATCACAATTACAATCATACCATCATAGGCTAGCTCTTAGGGTTTAGCCTCTACGATCTCGTGGTAGATCTACTCTTGTACTACTCGTATCTTCAATATTAATCAAGCAGGAAGTAGGGTTTTACCTCCATCGAGAGGGCCCGAACCTGGGTAAACATTGTGTCCCTTGCTTCATGTTACCATCAGCCTAGACGCACAGATCGGGACCCCCTACCCGAGATCCGTCGGTTTTGACACCGACATTGGTGCTTTCATTGAGAGTTCCTCTGTGTCGTCGCTGCAGGGCTTGATGGCGCCTTCAATCGTCAACAACACGGTCCAGGGGGAGACTTTTCTCCCCGGACAGATCTTCATGTTCGGCGGCTTCGCACTGCGGGCCAATTCACTTGCCATCTGGAGCAGATCGATAGCTACGCCCCCGGCCACCAGGTCAGGTTCGGAAACTTGAACTACACAGCGGATATTCGCGGAGACCTGATCTTCGACGGATTTGGGCCTGCACCAGGAGCACCAAACAGTCATGACGAGCACGGGTTAGACCTGCTGTCGGACACAGCTCAGGATATCACCCCTGCAGTAGCCTCGGATCTAAATCCGGAGCAAGTTGTGTTGCCTAAGGACGGAGGGGTGGACCCCGCCCTTCAGGCCGCACACTCATCGGCGGTGGAGCCGAACACAGGTCTCACCTCTGTGGAAGCATGTAACCCCGGGCCCCTGGACTCGTATCCGGTTGTTGGCTCCGGTCTGCACACCCTCGAGCCAGCCGAGCCAGGCTGGGCTCCGGTAATGGAGTTTACCACTGTGGACATCTTCCAGCACTCGCCCTTTGGAGACATGCTGAACTCATTAAAGTCTCTCTCTTTGTCAGGAGGCTCTGGGCCGAACTATGTCTGGCTTGAGTGGGAAGCAGGCGACGAAGGAATTCACTGCCCACCCACCACCCACTTCATTGCCACGGTCGATGATTTAACCAAGGTGCTTGACTTCGACTCCGAAGACATCGACGGTATGGACGACGATGCAGGAGAATCACAGGAGCCACCACTCACAGGGCGATGGACAACCACCTCCTCATATGATATATACATGGTGGACACTCCAAAGAAAACCAATGGCGACGAGGCAAAGGAGGATAACCCCTCAGGGAGAAAAGCAAAGCATGGGCATGGTCGGCGCCGCTCCAAGCCCCGCCACAGTAATACCGTTCCCGAAGATGAAAGCAATCCGGATGGTGCTGAAGAGGAATACAGCCCTGATCAGCCTACCTTCAAGCAGGCCGGACCGGCCATGGTGGGATACTTGGAGAGGGATAACTACACACCCCCCTCTGAAGATGAGGTAAGCCTCAGCAATGACGAATTCGGCGTGCCTGAAGATCCAGTGGAACAAGTTCGCTTCAAGCGACGGCTCATGGCCACGGCAAGGAGCCTGCAAAGGAAGCAAGAGCAGCTTAAAGCTGCCCAAGATTTGCTAGTGGACAGGTGGACCAATATCCTGGCCACCGAAAAGTACGGACTCGCCCGCCCTAACAAGGGGCATATGCGGCACAACTGGCTACCTCAACGTAAGCAGGAGAACCCAAGGCACATACCCCGACGCAAACACACCACTACGGTCCAAGACAATATAAAGGATACACAAAGAGGCATCCTCAAGCCCCAGCGCAATGGTCATAAACGTCAAGTCAGAGAAGCTGGTGCCAAGTCCAGCAATTCCCAATCTGGTCAGCGGACAAAGAACAGCTCAAACCTATCCGGCCCGAGCAACATACTCGATCTACCATGTGAAATTCATGGTACTCCTAGAAGGACAGCAAAACATATTGTAGGACCCTAAAGTATGTCTAGAGAGGGGGGGGGGGTGATTAGACTACTTGACCAATTAAAAAATTAACCTTTTCCCAATTTTAGACTTCGGCAGATTTTAGCTATCTTTGGACAAGTCAAGCAATCATCACACAATTCAAGCAAGCATGCAAAGAGTATATGAGCAGCGGAAATTAAAGCATGCAACTTGCAAGAATGTAAAGGGAAGGGTTTGGAGGATTCAAACGCAATTGGAGACATGGATGTTTTGGCGTGGTTCCGATAGGTCGTGCTATCATACATCCACGTTGGTGGAGACTTCAACCCACGAAGGGTAACGGTTGCGCGAGTCCACGGAGGGCTCCACCCATGAAGGGTCCACGAAGAAGCAACCTTGTATATCCCACCATGGCCGTCGCCCAAGAAGGACTTGCCTCACTACCGGTAGATCTTCATGAAGTAGGCGATCTCCTTGCCCTTACAAACTCCTTGGTTCAACTCCACAATCTTGTCAGAGGCTCCCAAGTGACACCTAGCCAATCTAGGAGACACCACTCTCCAAGAAGTAACAAATGGTGTGTTGATGATGAACTCCTTGCTCTTGTGCTTCAAATGATAGTCTCCCCAACACTCAACTCTCTCTCATGGGATTTGGATCTGGTGGAAAGAAGGTTTGAGTGGAAAGCAACTTGGGGAAGGCTAGAGATCAAGATTCATATGGTAGGTGAAAGATCGTGGATGTCGCCTAGAGGGGGAGGGGTGAATAGGCGCTTTAAAATAATTATGGTTTAGGCCTGAACAAATGCGGAATAAACCTAATGGTTAGTTTGTCAAGCACAAAACCTAAAACAACTAGGCTCACCTATGTGCACCAACAACTTATGCTAAGCAAGATAAACAACTATGTGATAGCAAGATATATGACAAAAAACAATACGGCTATCACAAAGTATAGTGCATAAGTAAAGAGCTCGGGTAAGAGATAACCGAGGCACGCAGAGACGATGATATATCCCGAAGTTCACACCCTTGCGGATGCTAATCTCCGTTTGGAGCAGTGTGGAGGCACAATGCTCCCCAAGAAGACACTATGGCCACCGTAATCTCCTCACGCCCTCGCACAATGCAAGATGTCGTGATTCCACTAAGGGACACTTGAGGGCGGTCACCGAACCCGTACAAATGGCAACCCTTGGGGGCGGTCACCGAACTCGTACACTTTGGCAACCCTTGGGGGCGGTCACCAAAACCCGTCAAATTGCTCGTGGCGATCTCCACAACCTAATTGGAGACCCCGACGCTTGCCCGGAGCTTTACACCACAATGATTGAGCTCCGAACACCACAAAGGTTGGGGCTATCTCCCCAACGACACCACGAAGCTTCACCACAATGGAATATGGCTCCGAAGTGACCTCAATCGTCTAGGGCGCCCAAGCACCCAAGAGGAACAAGCTCAAGGGTACCAAGCACCCAAGAGTAATAAGCTTCTCAACTTGTAACTTCCACGTATCACCGTGGAGAACTCAAACCGATGCACCAAATGCAATGGCAAGGGCACACGGAGTGCCCAAGTCCTTCTGTCCCAAATCCCACCAAAGCAACTAATGCTAGGGAGGAAAATGAGAGGAAGAACGAAAGAAGAACACGAAGAACTCCAAGATCTAGATCCAAGGGGTTCCCCTCACTTAGAGGAGAAAGTGATTGGTGGAAACGTGAATCTAGATCTCCTCTCTATTTTCCCTCAAGAACTAGCAAGAATCATTGGAGGGATTGAGAGTTAGCAAGCTCAAAGAAGGTCAACAATGGGGGAAGAACACGAGCTCAAGAGATAAGGTTCATTGGGGAAGAAGACCCCCTTTTATAGGTGGGGAAAAATCCAACCGTTATGCTCACAGCCCGCACCGAGCGATACTACCGCTCCAAAGAGTGGTACTACTGCTAGGGTGGTAGTAGCCCTTTGAAACACAACAGCGAGGAGGCAAAAAAGCCAGAAGAACCGTCGGAGCGGTAGTACCGCTTGACCTCACGGTACTACTGCTAGGGGTAGCGGTACTACTGCTAAGGGTAGCGGTACTACTGCTTGTGAGCGGTACTAAAAATTTACATCCGTGCCTACCACCGCTGGACTTGTGACGAGTTTTTGGTCCCGAGCGGAAGTAGCCACGGAAGTGGTCGCAGTAGTACTGCTCCAAGGAGTAGTACCGCTCCCAAGAGCGGTACTAAAAAATTACATCCGCAGCAGCCCCTTTTAAGGACACCAAAACTGACACAACTTCCGCAAACGGACTTCGAATTCGACGAAACCATGTTTGTTGAAAACCTAGCGAAAAGGGCTAACACAATCTTGATAGAAATGCCAATAAGAAGCAAATGAGAAAAGGCCCAAAAGAAAATGGTGAGAACCCTTCCTTGGATAAGACTGGTAAAACCTCCAACACCGAAAACGTCATAGAAGACGCATGCAAACTCCGTTTTCGATGAACTCAAGCTTGTCATCAAGATGACCATAATCTCTAAGACTCACAAAGAGAACCAAATAAGAAACAAGAAACATGATGCATGGATGCAATGGTTTGAGCTCTCGATGAACGATACGATCAAGCTACTCACTTGAGAGAGCCCCTTGATAGTACGACTATCGATCCTATAACCCGGTCTCCCAACTACCACCATGAGACCGGTAAAATAGAAAACCTATCAAGGGTAAAACTTTGCCTTGCACATGATCCACTTGAGCTAGATGATGACGTTCTTGTCCTCCTCAAGATGGACCACCTTTCTTGATTATGTTGGGTCGATGGAGACTAGATGATTGCTCCCCCATACTCCACTATGGGTGAGCCACTCTTCGACACATCTTCACAAGTCCATTGGCACCACAATGGATGGCAAGCTTCAAGCACTTGATCTCTTCGTGATGCTCCACTTGAACTTGCACATAGCAATCTTGATGACGATCACCACTTGATGTCATCCTTTCCATGGGTTGTATGATATCTTCCTCTTGACGCAAGCCCATGGACACGTACCTAACCCCACATAGACTCTCACATAGAACATGGGTTAGTACACAAAGTGCAATGGACAATGCTTACCATACCATGGCATCACTTGATCCCTCTCGGTACATCCTTTACGCTTTGTGAGTTGATCAACTTGATTCACTCTTGACTTAGTCTTGATCAACCTTGAATCTTTCCAACTCTCTTCGTTTGGATGATGTCTTGAAGGTAAACATGAATGATCACACAATCTTGTTCTTCAAGACATGCTTGCAATAAGCTCAACACTCACATGACCAATCTTTGGATAATTCCTTAATAGCACCTTGGTCAACCCATAAACTCCTTGAAACCAACACATGGACTTCAAGAAATGCCTATGGAAAAATCCTTCATATATAACTCAATGCAACCATTAGTCCATAGAGAATGTCATCAATTACCAAAACCACACATGGGGGCACCGCATGTCCTTTCAATCTCCCCCATTTTGGTAATTGATGACAATCACTTTCAAGAGAGTTTATATAAGGAATTATGCATCACCATGCGTATGAGATGAAAATGCTAAGGAACAAAACCAAAGCAGGAGGAGACAACTCTCTAAACTTCTCCACAAAACTCTCTGAAACTTCTCCCCCATTGGCATTGATTGCCCAAATGGGCACAAAGCTTAGAAGGCCAATATAAATTGCGGTCCTTCATAAATTGTGTATTTCTCAACAAGTGAGTGGAATGCAACAAACATATCCAAAGGCAAATACTTGGAGGAACACAAACTATATTGAGGCACAAAGATAGCAAAAGAATGATATGCCACAAAGACATAAAAAAGAGAGAAGCAAGCAATCAAAAGATGCCAATTGAAGCAAGCAAACAAAGGATATCAATTGAACCAACTAGACCAAAGATCCTATGAGCCACATGAATAAGGATATTACGATATGAGTAAAGGAGTGTTCTAAAGAAAAACTAGAGAAGCTCCCCATGATTTGTGCACAATTTAGTTTTGTAATTGGATACATCGAGCACAAAATAGGATCGTCACTCCCCCAAGATCAATAGAACCTCACGACAAGTGCAAGAGAGCAATGGAGTGTTCTAAAGACACTAGTGAAGCTTACCATGATTTGTGCAATCCTTAGAATATTTGCATTAGGATACCAAGTGCACAAAATAGGATCATCACTCCTCGAAAATCAATAGAAACTCACAACAAGTGTAAGTGAGCATGTAGGAAACAAATCCTAGAACAAGCAACAAACACATGGTTGAGCAACATGTAAAAGAGGCAACTTAAGAATAGACTCAACCAAAATGATGTGTGTGAGTCATGGCAAAGCACTTGAGAAGACTGAAATAAGGATGAGCATTAAGCATCAACATAGTCTTGGATAAATGAGATACACGGTGCATGACATGTCCTCCCCACACACACCCTGCAAATGGGTTCACAAGCACACTAAATATGCAAAATGAAAAACCAACACTTGTGACAACCCATGGTGAAGATAGAAAGTGAAAGCCTCATCAAGATGAGGGATACCAATTAGATGGCAAGCCTCGTCAAGACAAGCATGAGGAGAATGATCTTCACCACACAAGAGTGCAACAAGATGCAACGAGAAATGACCTGCACTCAAGGCACACACTTTCACATAGCCGCCAAAGAAATAACATGAGAAAGAACCGGTGGACGTGAAAGAAAGGGATATCAACTAGAGATGTAACTTCTCTCAAGTGTATAAGATTCTAGGTAGATGAAAATCATGATGATATCAATCCACAAAGAAGGATATACACATGGAATAGTTACAAAAAGGAAGGAACAAGATATCCACAAGGAAGTCATAAATATACCAATACGAAATTTGCTTGAGAGCATATCACATGGCTAGATATGGTCTTATTGTATATAAATGAATTCCAACCACACGAACATCAAAGACATCACAACTAGCAACAAGAGATCATTGTTGGGATGCTTTGAGAAAGAAAACAAGTATCACAAGAAAGAATGAAAAACATGCCATGATGCAACCTACACAAGGTTGATGCAAGAAATGAGTGCATGAAGAAGATGATGATACTTGTTACTGAGATATCAATGGAAGGATGTCGTAGATACCAATTAAAGGTGGATATTAGTTCATTGATCATTCTAGCTTGACTCCAGTAAGCACATGGCGACACCACCTTCCTTGTGAGTGAGCCGAGCGTCCAATGCATCTCCAATTGTTCCTAGAACAACAACACAAAAAAAATGGCACCCAAACTCGTTGGGACCAAAGAGTTAGAGAACCAACAATACATAGGACAAACTCCACATAAATATGTGCATATAGATATGAAAATGAATTTCATGCACGTCCCATCCAATTTGAGACTTGGTGGAGTTTCCCCTATATATTGGGTCAAAGAAAGAAAGCATGCCAAAGATACTACATCAAATTAATATGCATGCTCAAGACTTTCAAGAACCGATACCAAATAATAGTCTTGGAATAGCATTAGCTCAATGAGCTATATGTTGTTATGAATTACCAAAACCACCTAGGGATAGTTGCACTTTCACATACCAATAGATAATGCCGGATCCTCAAAACAAAGCAGCTGGTCGTGTGCCGGAAACAATAAGGGGAGGCGCCTAGTCAAGAGCCCCCCCAGAGCATAAAAATACGGCCGATCGCCCCTGATCACATCAACCACAGCAATTCAATTGCAGTACCTCTAGACCTAGTAGTCCGGGGGCTCCACAACACATAAATCCCCCACGGGTATGAAGAAACAAATAACATCTTCTAAAAGATGTCAGGCGCAAAGGCCAAGTTTTATTGGCCCACCACTCGAATGGTTGTCTTCGGATCACCAAAAAATGCTACGCCAAAGAGTAATTCTTCGGCACCTTCCCCTCATACGGTAATTTACCATATGCTAAATGGACGAACCACCTTGACTAGATTCCACGTGATAAACCATTAGGCCAACACCGTGTGATATATATTACGCCCACGGGCAAGGCCGGACCCCGCCCTTAGAGCAGAAATCACACAGCTGCCAGAGTAGCGAGTAGTGCACGCCTATCAAAATTTTGATATGACAGCCAACTATCCGGACACCAACTGAGGAGTCCGCGCTACTTCATGGTATAATGGTTGGGTTCACCAGGGTCCAATCAGGAACCCTTAGACCAACCACAAGAGGACGTTCAGCTGCCTCCAAGCATTTTCCTTTACAAACTAACTTTGACGCAGAACAGGATTGGCGGCGTGGAATCAGCCCGGACACACAATGGCAGGAACATGCAGGTAGAAGGCAGTTCAGATTCACTCTTGATCCACTCACAAACCCCTCCAGTCCGGCCATCACAGATTCTGCCAAAAAATACCTCTTTTCATACATCGTACTCATATGCATAGACATATCATCCTACTACAATGCGTAGACTTAAATAACACTTACCGGCCGTCGTTTATCACCGACGCCTCTTTGCTAAAAATGGCAGCCACGCTTCATGTTACGCCCGGTTATGCCAGGGGCTTCACAGTACGGCAATAAAGTCCGACCACCTTTTCGGTCACTCGGCACCCCGAACTTATAGCACTATATGCATCAGCTCGGAATCATGTCTTGGGTTATTGGTTGCGTTTGCCCGACTCCCATGTTTTGGTGCCTTACATTCCATTCTATCGGCTAAGGTAGCGCTAGGACAACTACTGCAATTGTGTCCCAGTTCTGCCGGACGAGCACCTCAGTAGAGAAAGCCGAAAACCGACTGTCATGATGCAGCGAGAGCTGGTCAGCTGTTCGAGAGGTTGTAAAATCCATAAAGATTTATTCCGCACAACGCCATTATAAATGCAGAGTGTGACGGATCGGTCTTCTGATCAGGCGCCAATAGAGCCCCTAGTTCGGCCTTCCGAACACTAGGGGCTGCGCCGACCATACTCGAATTCCCATGGCTAAGTGAGAGTAATAAAGCCTTATAGTCCGATTGCCTGGTTCGTGGTGAGAAACACCTCCTTAAAAGGACCCAACTATGGGATAAAGGGCATTCAGATATACCCCGAACACCCCCATATTCTTTTTTACGTGGGGGCAGAAGCTGACGACTGGCCAACTCTCAGGATTTACATACAATAAACAGCCGCCAGGAAGAACATATGTTCAAACAAAACAGGAAATATATAATAAAAATGCCATTATCCCATATTACAAAAAGCGGCAGGAATGCCCTCAGGGAAATATAATGTCTTTGGCATACTTATCCGCCGCAAGGCGCGCCCCTTTCAGTACACCTTCATAGTACAGCTCGGGCTTGCGGTGCTCCTCACCCTCCGGCGGCCCCTTAGTCATCAGCTTCTCCGCGTCAAGCTCCCCCCAATGCACTTTTGCACGGGCAAATGCCATGCGTGCACCTTCTATACAGACTGATCGCTTAATAGCATCTAGCCGAGGATAGGCGCCCACAATCCGCTTCACGAGTCTGAAGTAACTTCTTGGAATTGGCTCCACAGGCCACAGCCGAACAACCAAGTCCTTCATGGCTAGTTCGGCCGCCTGGTGCAGTTCGACCAGCTGCTTCAGCTGATCGATAAAAGGCACCGGATAGTTCGGCACCAAATACTGCGACCAGAAATTCCTCTCCGCAGACTTCTTCTCCTCGGTTCGGTAAAATTGGGCGGCATCTGATATACCGCGAGGCAGATCCGCAAACGCCCCTGTAAAAACAAGAATTCAGCTTGTCGCTTAGAGTTCTCCCCGCTATCATGCAAACACGGCCATGAATACAACAGGCCTTACCAGCCACAACTTCCGGGCATCCTGAATGTCCCGTACAGCACCTCGGGCTTCTTCCCGAGCATCTTCCGCGGCTTCAAGAGCTTGGGCGAGTGGACTCTTTCCCTACCAGACTCTACTCCAAGCCCTCACTTTTCTTCACAGCCTCCTGGAGCTCCCGCTCGGCTGTGATGACCCTGGCCTCGTGTTTTTCATGAAGCACCTGCTCGGCGGCAGCCTTTTCGTTGGCATCAGCCACAACCTTCTTCAGTGCCTCATATTCGACACTTGCTCCTAGGGCATACAACAACAATACTATTCAATAGGCACAATTACTCATTCGTGCCTAATGCAAGACAATGTTTCAACATACCTTGCTTATCCTCTAATTGCTTCTTCACATGGCCAAGTTTTGGCCCGTTCCAGGCTTTGCTTCAGTTCGGACACTTCCGCATTATGAACGGACGTCTTCTCCGCACACACCTGTTTTCACACAAAGAGGTACAAGTCATTAACAAAGGATTTGATCCCCTACCCGGCTCCCTCTCTTTCGCCGAACAGTGTATCAAGGGCTACTACTCATATTATGACAATTCCTCAAAGGTTTCTTAAGAAACATACCTCAAAGGCCTTTATAAGGCCATGACAGGACTCGTTCAACCCACTCTCGGCAGACTGAATCTTTTCAACCACCGCACCCATGAGGGTCCGATGTTCATTGATGATAGACACGTTCTTTAACGCTGTCGACAGACCGCCTGGCAACTCTGCTTGGACAGATGTTGCAGGTGGAGTAGGCAAGCCTCCCACCGTCGAAGGTGGCTGCTCGCCCGATCCAGGAGCCTTAGAGGTCTCCTGGACCTTGTCTGGCTGTGGGCCGAACCCAAGATCGCCCCGGCTGTCGGCATGCTCAGGTGTCGGCGTTCTTGGAAGGGGGGTCCCCAGACTTGCTTGCCTGCGGCCTGCGGCGTGGCTCAAGAGGGGGCCCAATGCAGCCTAGGTCCATCAGCTCAAGCTCAAGACCCTCGCGAGGGGCCAAGCCTCGCGAGGCGGATGACAGGGAGCTTCCTCAGGAGCAGCCTCCTCAGGCAGGCTCGCGAGGAGGCGGAGAGATCAAGGTAGGGCACCTCCCGAGGGGCCGTGATGCAAGCCATGTCGATCGGAGGCCAGGCGGGTGCCAGGCGGGCGCCGGCCTGTGTAGTGTCCCTGTTTCCCTTTCGGTGCAAAGGGGGCAAGCACAGGCCAAGGCATCAGGCAAGGGTTACCGTTTTGGTGCAACAAGACCAAGACCAATAGAACGGCAGGATGGAGGTCATCGTAGAGCCCACGGCGGCGTCACCGTCAGGGCCTTTGGCATCCGAAGACCAACTTTAGTTAGGATAAGTGTACCAGATGTTCCCCTTCAAAATGGCCAATTGTTGGCGCCCTTCCCACTCATTATTTGGGAAGAGGCACAGGGCCTCCGCCTATAAATAGGACTAGCCACCCACAAGGTAGAGGCATCTAGAGATCAACCAGAGAGAGAGAGAAGCGAGTGAACTCACCCAAGCAGTTCATCGCACCAGCTCAAGAACAGCCCCTCGCGAGGCTGTTCTCCCTCTGTACTATTCACTATCAGCCCCTGAGGCAATCCACCACACCACACACTAGAGTAGGGTATTACACCACAATGGAGGCCTGAACCAGTATAAATCTCGTGTCCTTTGTGTGTTCATCTTTCTTGCTTAGATCTTTGCGAGACTTCGAGATGTGAGCTGGTAGGGGAGAGATCTTCGTGCGCACCCTAGTGTTCGAACCTCAAGGGTCTGCCGGAACCCGAAATCCGACATTTGGCGCGCCAGGTAGGGGTGCGCCGGAATCTTTCTTCCACTGGTCGTGTCTGATCTTCCGCCGTGACCATGGCTGACGCTCACCGAGCCCGCGCCGAGCGTCGGGCTGCTCTCGCCACCCGCATCACCCAGACAGCACCCGTCGGCGGACGCCCCCGTCGTTCTCCGTTGCCTGCTGCCAACGCCGCCACCGGCCCGGCCGGGAATGAGCATCAAGCCTCGTCCCCCTGCATCCTTCGGTGCGGCGCGATGGCCGCACCGCCACCCCGTCGCTGACTCCAGCTGGTTCATCATCCCACGCCCGTCGCGCCCCCACGGACACGCATGCCGTGCTGCTCCTGGCACGTGAGCTCCTGCACTACTGCCCCGTCGACGACCTCTACGAGGACTGGCTCGCCCGCATCACCGAGCTTGTTAGCGCCGCAGGGGGCTCTCCCATGCCGTCCCTCTCGCTGCCTCGCCATCCATCCTACGCAAGAGGCGAGGAGCAGGAGGTGCCTCCACCACCTCCTACCCAAGAAGGTGCCCTGGCTCCAAGGCGCGCAGCCCCAGGTCGAGACCCGCCGCGTCCGGCGCCTGCGGCAAGAAAGGAGCTGCCAAGAGATCCCTCGCCCCCAATAAGGTGCTCGCGTGCTCCCAGCACACCCAGCACCGGTGCACCATGACCGCATCCCTGCACCGCCACGTCAAGACCCAGTGTTGCTCCAGGCAGCGGCGCGCGGGAATCCCCAGGAGCAAGCCCCACCTCAGCAGAGAGCTCCGGTGGCCACTGCAGGCTGCCGCGCTTTCATCTCCGAGCTGGGTAGTGTCGTGTGGCCTGGCCAGTTCAAACCAGACCTGCCTCCGCGCTACGACGGCACTGCGGACCCTACGGAGTTCCTCCAGCTCTACGAGCTGGGCATTGAGGCCGCCAACGGGGACGAGAAGGTCATGGCAAATTGGTTTCCCATGGCACTCAAGGACGGTGCCCGCACCTGGCTCCTGAACCTGGCCCCAGGCATGATCTCCTCCTGGGACGAGATGCTCACCCACTTCATCACCAACTTCCAAGGTACTCACGACCGGCCCCCGGCTATGAGCGACCTGCGCCACATCAAGCAACAGCCGGGAGAGACCTTGCAGAAGTACATCCAGCGCTTCAACAACGCCCGCCTCAAGATTCCCAAGGTGACTGAGGAGGCCATCATTTCAGCCTTCTCCGACGGCGTGCGCGACATCAAGATGAAGGAGGAGCTAGCAATCCATGAAGACCTGTGCACATTGCTGGAGTTGTTCAACCTGGCGACCAAGTGCGCCAGGGCTGAGGAAGGGTGCCTCTCCCTCCTCAAGCTCCCGGCTGCCGACCTAGAAGAGAAGAAGCCCAAGGTCAAGGACGTGAAGCGCAAGGGGGCTGCTGTGCTCGTAGCAGAGCTAGACACCAAGCGAGGCAGGGATCAGCCTGAGTCATCTAAGGGCAGCCGGTACTGTGTGTACCACGACCTCCACACACACAACACCAATGAATGCTAAGAGCTCAGAGCCGTGCGAGATGGACGTATCGGCCGGCGCCCCGACTGCAACGACCGGGGGTATGGCCGAGGAGGAGGAAGAGGTGGAGGACGATGGGAAGACCGTGGCCCTCGCCAACGATGGTGTGACCGGTCTCGCGAGGACCGCTGGCAGGACCAGCCTCGCGAGGGAGGTTGGAGGGATCAGCCTCGTGAGGACCGCCCTCAAGGCAATGCAGGCCTCCCTCCTTTGCCACCACTGCCAAGGAGGAATGAAGACCATCACTAGGATGAGGGGGCTAGGGGCTTCCAGGAGCCGCGTGCAATCGCTTGCATCCTGGGCGGTGCTTAGGCCCCAGCCTCTCAGCGCATCTTTAAGCAGTTTGCTCGCGAAGTGAATGCAGTCCTCCCCAAGCTTGAGGCCACGCGCCCACTCAGGTGGTTCGCGTGTGCTATCATGTTCATCTCAAAGGATCAGCTAAAGTGTGAAACAATAGCCGGAGTTCTTTTGATGCTCTGTTCCCCAGTCATCAGCAATGTGCAAGTCACCAGGACCCTCATCGACGGCGGGGCTGGGCTCAACGTCCTGTCCGTCGAGATGTTTCAACAATCTCCATGTGCCATACGACCAGCTTCAGCCAACCAAGCCATTCTCAGGAGTCACTGATGGTTCAACTGTTCCGATAACACAAGTTTGTTTTCTCGTCACCTTTGGGCAACGCAACAATTACCGCACCGAGCTCATTGACTTCGACGTCGCTCACATCCGCCTGCCATACAATGCCATCCTCGGGTACCCAGCTCTGGCCAAGTTCATGGTAGTGACTCACCATGTCTACAATGTCCTCAAGATGTCAGGAAGTGGTGGAATCATCATAGTGCCTTGCAAGGAAAGGGATGCAGTGTGTTCTCTTGAGCGTGCCTCCAAGCCGCGGCGATTGAAGACCCAGATCACACGAGCGGGAGGCTCCCCGAGGCGGTCCCTAAGAAGAAGAAGGCTTAACGTGGCCCAAGCGCTCGCGAGGCAGGCCCCTTCGGAGGCATCGCGTCACGATCCGCGCTTGTCCAAGGGGCACCACCCTCTATCGCATAGGAAGGCGCGCCTGCTGCCCTCCTCGGGCAGGGCTTGGGGGCTCTCTCCTGGAGGGCCACCGACCTTGCCAAGGTCACAAGGGAGGCGCTCGGGCACCACTTGGAGGTGTGCTTAAGGGCACGTTTCCCTCAGGAAGGTATAAGGCAAGGAAGGCAAAACCCCCAGGAGTTCATCGCGAGGAACATTCAAGAGCTACAGGAGTCAAGAGTCATGCGTGGCAGTCGCCGCCTACCCGCTGTAGCCCCACATTCCGGCGAGGATGGTGGGCTGTGTGTTTGCATCGACATACCGGGGCTCAACCAAGATGCGTCTCAGGAGTGCCTCTGGCCTTCACACGTGGGGCACTATGAGGGTCCACCTCACAGCTATGTTTGCATGCCCTTCGGCCTGCCGAATGTGGCTGCTGCCCACCAGCGCCTGATGAGGAGCACCCTGGAAGCTTAGGTGGCTAGGCACCGTGTGTTCCTGGAGGAGATGGAGACGGGCCTTGAGGAGCCGCCCAGACCCTCAGAGCCTCCCGAGGCTCCGGGCTCTGAGGGCTCGTGAGGGTTGGCTGCTTAACCGCGCGTCGACAGCTACTCCGACACTCGCTCTGCAATGGTATCAGGTGACATCTTTTCAAGTTTTATCTTCAACTGGGAGCGCCCGTAGGGCCGCATCATTCCCAGGTCGCGTGGGTCCGTCCCTGCGGCATGTATCCGTTTTGCTTATGTTTTTCATCTGCTTTGTTGGGGGCGCCCCTCGGGCTGCATTATCCCCAGGCTGCTCGGGCCAGACCCGGTGGCGTTTACTTCTCCGCATCTACCTATATGAATGGGCTCCTCCGAGCGTAACCTGGTCCTCATGATTATCATCTGCTGTTTATCGCGGACCTCTCCGCTCGCATGCAAAGCGCTTGCGCATTAAAAGGGGGGCACCTGAGCATCGCGACTCACGGGCTCTTACTGGCTCTCCAGCCCTCACCCCTGGCCTTGACCCATGGCACCGCGACCTGTCATACCAGTGGCGGCTGAGCTCGCTCGAGGGCCGGGACCTGAGGATGTAGAGCATTTGCATCCTAACCACCCTGCAGGAACACACCATTGATAAAGGCCTAGAGCCAAACGCAACCTGCCTCGAGGTAGGGCCTCGTGAGTCCCGCGCTGGCTCACGGGTGCCTAGATACACCTCTCCTAGCCCTACCGTGCCGGCCATGTGCCAGGGCGGGGTTGTACACGCCCCGGGGGCTCCTCCCGGAGGGGAGCCCCCTCCCACGTACCAGTGGAAGCACCATGCTCCGCGCTGGCTGGCGACACTACTGAGGAGCGGCTATGCCCATACACATACGGAAGCGCTATGCTCCGCGCTGGTGATAAACAACTGAGGGCGGCCCACGGTTGTATCAACCTCAGGCAGCCCAGAGCTTAGTGTCTGGTACCATCGCAACGCCTCCCCTCGGGAGTGCCGCGCAAGGGGGCTGGACACGGGGGCTGCGCCCGGGTTACGCCCAAACGCACGCCACCTAGCTAGGTCCCTCGGACCTGGTCGTCGCGCGCCTCCCCCCGAGCGGAGCCAAGGTACGAGGAATCGTTTGTGCGTCAAGGGGGACTCCTAAGCATCGCGACTCAGCAGCCTAACTGGTCTCGTAACCCCTCACTCCTTAGTCCCATCCTGGTTTCCGGTCGGGGCTAACGGCGGCTGAGGTATGCGCGGGGCCGGGCCCTGCCCATGTAGAATGACAAATCCACTCCTACGCCCCCTCCCTTCCCTACTTGATGTTTGCGCGTCAAGGGGGACTCCTGAGCATCACGACTCAGGAGCCTAACTTGCCTCATAGCCCCTCACTCCTTAGTCCCGTCCTGGTTTCCGGTCGGGGCTAACGGCGGCTGAGGTATGCGTGGGGTCGGGCCCTACCGACGTAGAACACAAGCAAGTAGGAGGGAAAGATGCAAATTCTAGGTAATTCAAAAGCAAATATTACAAGCCATAGAGTGTTTTCACAACACCAAACACAAGTTTAAACGCCTCCACGAGGCATGGTGCATGTTGCAGGAATTAAAACAAGACAAAAGACACAAGGGGATCACTTTCCAGTGGCGCTGCCACCTGAGGTGGAGTCGCGCCAGGCGGCCCCGCCTCCTGAAGCCGTGGAGCCAGCGGCGTCGCGCTTAGGCAAGGTGCTGAAGGCGCGGAACCTCCCCAGCAAAGCCTCGGCTCAGACCTTCACGACCTCAGCAGCAGCGGCAGCAAGGTCGCCGCTCACAGGTTCCATCAGGCTGTCGAGGTCGACGTTGGGGTAGCGAAGGTAGACGTGGCTGAACACGCGCGTCAGCACTGCAGATGACAGGGTACGCGCCTCGGCCTCGGTCGTGGGACCAAGGCCGTCCACGGCATCTTCAAGCGCACGGACCAGGAAGGGAAGCAGCTCGGCAGGGCCGTCCTCTTCGCCAGCCAACGGGTCCTCTAAGCCGCTCTTATAGAGCGTCTTCAGCATGGCGCGAGTCTTCTCCTCAAGCTCGGCGAAGGCCACCCGTTCCTCGGCCAGGACCTTCGCCTTGCGGTCTAGCTCGGCCCTCTCCACCTTCAGCGCCTGCTCTAGCATCTCCAACCCACCACGATGGTCAACAAGCTCGGTGTCCCGGTCTTTGATGGCAGCCTCCTGAGCCTTCATCCCCTCCTCCTTCTCCTGGCGGATGCAAACCTCCTTCGCGAGCTCCTCGCGCAGGTCTTGAAGCTCGACCTCCAGCGCCTTGCAGCGGCCCTGGGCATCCGCAGCTTTGCCTAGGGAAACATCGCGAGCAGCCTTAGCCTGGCGGGCGGCTTGCTTCTACTCGTCGAAGCCAGATGCAGCCTACCTCAGCACCGCTCGGACAGAGGTAGCAGAGCGGGCCCAGCCGAAGGCTAACTCCAGGCGCCCGACCACCAGGCGAGGGTCCGCGCTCTGGAGATCCTCCTGAAGTCGGCTCAGTTCATTGGCGGCCTGGTCCAAGACAGCGGAGGGATCAGAAGAGACGGGAGCTGGTGGAGCAAGCAGAGAGGACGACAGCGTGATCACGGCTTGGGAGGAAGGAGCCTCCCGGGCCTTGGGCATCTCAGCAGCAGCACCAAGCCTAGGCCCCTCCAGGGTCAGCGGGGCCACCGGGGCTGACTCCTCGCCAGAGTGCCCCTGCTGGGCTCGCGAGGACGACCGGGCAGGGGAAGCACGGGCCTCGGTGCCTCCTTTCCCCGTAGAAGAAGGCGCTGCCTCGGCAGGCGAACTCGCCTCAAGGAGGGCCACAGAAGCCCCCCTCAACCTCTTCGCCTTAGGTGCCGGCCTGGTCAAGAAGTGGAGACGTCAAGTCTCGGCGGCAGAAACAAAGCAAAGCACGGATCGAGTACTTACTGGTCATCGTTCATGGTCTCAAGCAGCCTCCGGCCAAACTTGAAGCCTAAGAGCCTGCAGCTGGGGTCAGCCTTGGGAGACATGGGAGCAGAGGACGGGTCGGGAAGGCCGGAGCTGGCCTCAGACCGCCCCGGAGCCAGAGCGGATCCTGGGGGCACCAGCCCAGACCTGTCTTTCCTCGGGATGGGGGGAGAATCCACTCCTTGTTGCCCGCCGCTGGCCTCGTCATCGTCCAACATGGAGTGGAGGGTGCGAGACCTACACCGGGGGAAGGACTCCTCCGACTCCTCGCCAGTCACCTCGGAGTCGAACTCCTCTTCCTGCTCCTCCTCCTCTTCTCCCTCCTCACTCCCGCTGGAATCGCTGGAGGACACATTCACCATCGGCAACGCCATCAGATCCCTGGGAGCCACTGCGGGCACTAGCCCCTCACCGTTGAAGGTGGGCATGGAGTCCACCGCCTGCTCCCAGTTGTCACGAAGAAACAGGGGACAGGATCACCGTCCGGCCTTGCCACGTCTCCCCCGACCAAGGAGTGGAGGGCCGCGACCAGATCTTCATCGGCCAGGGCTGCAGAGCTCAAGCGAATGGCAGCATCTGCTTCCCCGAGCCTCCACAACAGGAGCGAGTGCTCCCGGAGTGGAGTCACCCAGTGCTCCAAAAACTCCCTCAGGAGTGTGGCCCCGGTCAGCTTCGCCACCCCCGGGTTGCCTGGCCTCAGGTTCGCGTCCATCCTCTCCAGCACCGCCCTCGCGCGGGGGTCGACGAGCTCCACGTGAGACCACGCATCAACGGCCTTGGGCTGCCCCGTGGGCAGCACAAGTCGGGGGTGGATGCGCCCGGTGTCCACCATGACCCACCTGCTTCGAAAGCCTTCAATCCTCTTCCCGGGCTTTGAGATGGCGTTGGAGCTAGAGTATGCGACAAAAGTCGGGTTTGCAGAGATGGGGCCACAAGAAACCCGGAGATAAAATTAATGGTGCAGCAAGGCCACCGAGGGCTTTATCCCAACGTGAGCCTCGCAATAGTAGGCAAAGATTGCCAGAAGAAGAACAGAGTTGGGGTGGAGGTGCAGAGCTTGCAAGTTGTACAGGCGAAGAACAACAAGGAAGAACTCAGAAAAAGGAGGCACCAGACCGGCGAAGATGGCGCTCACGAAGAGCGGGTAGAAGGTGCTCCCCTTGCCTTCAGGCTGGCGGGAGACAGCCTCGAACACAGTCGCTCCCGCGTTGCCCTGCACCACCGTCCTCAGGCATAGGAGGACGAGATTCCTCTCCGACACGTTCAGAGGATCTAGAGCGGGGGAGTACCAGGCCTCAGTCGGAGTCTTGTGGGGCGCCATAGCTCGTCGGACGGGAAAGATTGAGGCAGATCTGGAGGATTTCAGAAGCAGGAAGGAGAAGGACGAGAAAGGGGATCTGGAGCAAGGCAAGCGAGAATAAAGCAGGTCAGTCTGGCCCAGGCACCCCTTTTTTTTCAAGTCGTGTGGTTGCCGAGGCGTCGTGGGAGAGCGGAGACACCCACGTCCAATCAACCGCCACATGGCGCCCAAGGCCGCAGGCTGTTGGGGCCTGTGGCGCTTCGCACTTGCCCCTTCGCTTCTCTGCTAAGCCAAGTCCGGGCGCACCTTGGGCCCGGGGGCTACTGTCGGTGTTCTAGGAACGGGGGTCCCCAGACTTGCCTGCCTGCGGCCTGCGGCGTGGCTCAAGTGGGGGCCCAATGCAGCCCAGGTCCATCAGCTCAAGCTGAAGACCCTCGCGAGGGGCCAAGCCTCGTGGGTCGGACGACAGGGAGCTTCCTCAGGAGCAGCCTCCTTAGGCAGGCTCGCGAGGAGGCAGAGAGATCAAGGCAGGGCACCTCCCGAGGGGCCCGTGACGCAAGCCATGACGATCGGAGGCCAGGCAGGTGCCAGGCGGGCGCCGGCCTGTGCAGTGTCCTTGTTTCCCTTTCGGTGCAAAGGGGGCAAGCACAGGCCAAGGCATCAGGCAAGGGTTACTGTTTTGGTGCAACAAGACCAAGACCAGCAGAACGACAGGATGGAGGTCATCCTGGAGCCCAGGGTGGCGTCACCGTCAGGGCCTTTGGTAGCCGAAGACCAACTTTAGCCAGGATAAGTGTACCAGATGTTCCCCTTCAAAATGGTTAATTGTTGGCGCCCTTCCCGCTCATTATTTGGGAAGAGGCCCAGGGCCTCCTCCTATAAATAGGACTAGTCACCCACAGGGTAGAGGCATCTAGAGATCAACCAGAGAGAGAGAGAGAGAGAAGCGAGTGAACTCACCCAAGCAGTTCATCGCACCAGCTCAAGAACAGCCCCTCGCAAGGTTGTTCTCCCTTTGTACTGTTCACTATCAGCCCCTGAGGCAATCCACCACACCACACACTGGAGTAGGGTATTACACCACAATGGTGGCCTGAACCAGTATAAATCTCGTGTCCCTTGTGTGTTCATCTTTCTTGCTTAGATCTTTGCGAGACTTCGAGACGTGAGCTGGTAGGGGAGAGATCTTCGTGTGCACCCCAGTGTTCGAACCTCAAGGGTCTGCCGGAACCCGAAATCCGACATCAGGGACCATCGCTCCCGTGTGTCCGGCTCCAGTGATATGCCCCCCTGGTCTGGGTCCCGGTGAGATGACACCTCAGTGTCGCGCCTAGACTTTGGGGAAGGGGCCTTTGGAGGTGTCTCGCTCGCCAAGGCGTCCGAGCTTAACGAATCCTCCGATGAGGACTGTCCGGCACGAGACCTTGCCGGACTGTGCAAAATATGGCAACAGTAAAAACTACTATACCCAAAAACAATCCCGGACGCACATGCGTGTTCGGATTTCATATACTTACGACTTCTCCAGGGGCTGGGCCCTGGGATCCCACTCCGGGCTGCTATCGGCAGCCGTGGTGGATGCCTCTGGGAGGGAACATTTCCCCCTCTTGGGCGATCCGGCCTCCAGGGATGTGGAGGCCGTCCTTTTCTTCCCGCCATCAGAGTGAGGCTCTTCCTCCTCTGCTTCCTCCTCTTCGTCTTCAGAAGAAGGATTGTCGCTGGAGTCTTTGGATTTGGCATCCGAAGCCTCGCGACGACGGAGGCCACTCCGGGTCTTTTTGACCTTCTTGGAGGCCTCTTTCTTTGGCGCCTCGTAAGGCGCGGGGACCAACATCTTCGTCAGAAGAGGTCCGGCCGGTTCCTCTGGCAGTGGGGCCGGACAATGTATCCGCTCCACCTTCTCTATCCATCCCTGAGGTCACGATGAAACACGATTAAGATGTCTCCCTCATGACATGTCAACTGAAGCATGGATGGACAAAATGTGGTTGTAACTTACCGGGCTTGCAGAATGGGATAATTGATACCCACGGTCCTCGGCGGAGCCCGGCCACGATTTGCTGGACTTGAAGAGCACCTTCCAGATATCCTTGTGGGAGGAATCATAGAGCTCCTGAAGGGTTTGCACTAATACACTTCCGTGATGATACGTGTTTGTCATAGTAGGTCGCGTTTTTTGTCATGCATGTACATCCATGAAAAATTTATGACAGAATCAAGATAGTCATACCTATGCTATCGTAGAAGTGTTCGATGACATTACCAACATTATCATCACGGAAGTGTCCACTTCCATGACGATAAATCGCGCGTCACAGAAGTGCTTTCGTCAAGGGTGACCGACATGTGGCATCCACCGTAACGGAACGCCGTTAAGCTATCGGGTCGGGTTTTGGATCCGATAACCCGTTAACAGCCCCGACCAATGGGGATTTTCCACGTGTAAAATCATCATTGGCTGGAGGAAACACGTGTCGGCTGATCGTTGGGACAGATGTCATCCACTCATTGGACAGAAGGCGCCTATGATATGTCGACACGTGGCACGTCCAATCAGGTTTAAATGGGCCGGCCCAACTAAAGGCCCACAAGATTTTGCGGGCCATAATGGGCCATCCCAGTTAAAGGCCCACGAGATTTTGCGGACTATAATGGGCTGGCCCAGCTAAAGGCCCACAAGATTTTGCGGGCAATAATAGGCCAGCCGAGGTAAAGGACCACAATATTTTTGTGTGCCATAATGGGCCGGCCCAGGTAAAGGCCCGCAAAATTCTTGCGGATCATAATGGGCCGGCCCAGCTAAAGGCCCACGAGATTTCGCCGACATTAATGGGCCGGCCTAGCTGTAGGTCCACAAGATTTTGAGGAACCTAGTAGGCCGGCCCATTAACTGGCTGCCATGTTTTGGGCCAAATGCCGGCCCATAATTGATCCAGTCCATTAATGGCCTGTCACGTTCTGGGCCTAGTAATGGCCCATATAAGATCCGGCCCGTTAAAAGCCTCCCACTTTCTGGGCCAAATCACGGCCCAGATCAGGTTCGGCCCTTTAAGAGGCTTTGGGCTCAATTATGGCCCATATCAGATTCGGCCCGTTGACTGGATGCTATGCTTTTGGGCCCACTTGCTAAAGGCCGATTTAGTAATTCGGCCTGATATTAGATTCGGCCTGTTAAGGGCCCATTTAACATTTCGGCCCTATATTAATTTCGGCCTGTTAAAAGCCCGTCATATAGTTGGGCCTAACTACGGCCCAGTTTGCATCCGGCCTGCTCGGAGCCGATATCTGACTGGGCCAAACAAGGACCGAGACAACTTTGGCCTGTTAAAAGCCCATGAATTGATTCGCACAATCATGGGCCGGGGTCCATTTCGGGCTGTCGTCGGCCCGTGAGCCATTCGACACGTTCCAGGCCGAGCCTACTTCTCAGCCTCCTAAAAGCCCATTGAGTTTTCTTGCGAAAAGAGGGTCGGGGGTTACTCGGCCTATTAAAGGCTCGAATCTACTAGTGGGCCAGTTTGACGGGGCCCATGATGCTGATCATACATCGTGATTGCATGACGGCCCGATTATGTACCGTAATTTTATGGTTTGGCCAATTTACTGCGAAGACAGGATATATATACAGTAAAATAACTGCAACATCGTGAATAAGAAAAAACCTAGACTATACGTTAAAGAAATTACGGCATATTAAATCCACTGGGCATCAAAGTTCGCCACTATGATAATAAAGCACAAGCAGACAACATATTACATACACTGGGCATCAAAGATCGCCACCAGTGCAAATAAACACGCCGACAAAATAATATACAAACCGACAGCACTTCAATAGTGTTCAAGAAAGGTTAGCCCTGTTGGGGAGCTGCAGCGCAAGCAGCTGAGCAAGATGATGAGACTGCGCTTGTTCAACACTTATATCTTCCTCACTCTGAAAGATAAACAAGCAGACAGATGACAGGTTTTGCACATAAAAGTATCAGTGCTGACAATTCATCACATTTCTTATTGACGAATAAAGTGACACAGTTTAAAATTGCATTAACACAATATGGTATTGTTCAGGTCAAGACATGGCAGGAATTGACATTGTGAAGGAGTTGGGAGCTTCACAACACCACTGGATTACAGATAAGGAACTCATAAGTATCAATGGTTAGTGTGCTGTCAATTTATCCCATTTCTAATTGGCAAATAAAGAGACGGTTTAAATAATAGTAGAATGATATGACATTGTCCATAGTTAAGACATTGCAGAATATGACATTGTGTTGTAGTGGGTAGGTTCACCACACCATTGGATTAAGGATGAAGAACAGAAGCATACATGCAGTGCAAAAGAAGATCACTTGCTTTGTATAGTTTAATTTACATGGTATGAAGAAGGAACTTGGTTGTACAACTGAAAACTTAAATTGAGAAGGACAAACTTTTGTTTATGAACTACATACTAAACTTTAAACGTGCGATTTGATGCAAACACCAAAAATAAACAGCTGTTGCAGTCATGCCTAACCAAATATACACAACAAAGTTTGAAGGCTTGAGAAGGACAAACTTACATTACTGGTGAAGACAGGCTCTATAAAGCCCTTATCCATGCTAATGGGGGGCAATTCAAGAAGTTTAGCACAGAATGTTCTTCATAAGCATTGCCTTTATTCTACATTTTGTTAAGAGTAAATATAGATGTGATAATATACGAAAGATGGAGAATATTTAAGATAAGATGAAGAGTGATGCTACATAACCAAGTAGCTATAAATGTATGTGCAGCGATACAGGCAAAAGGCACAGCCAAGAGCAATGCACAGCTAAACTTCTTCGTTCGGCGAGGCCCCACAACCACCCGAGCCCCTTGGATCGCACCGGCGAACTCCGACGAGCTCTGAAAAATCGACTGAACCAATTTTGAAATTTAGTCTACTGTGATTTAACTAGTGTGGAATATAAAAGGGGAAAACCATAAGCATCGGGAGTATAGTGTTGAGCCTGCCATGGCGGATCTGAAGGTGCAAACCGGACAAAGGCAACTTCGCAACCAAGACAAGAAATTAGAGTAAAGCAGTGGCGATCTATTTTCTTGCTGCGATAAATAAGTTGGGCAGATACGAAAGAGTACCGCCTCTGGTGCGGCGCCGTGTACACATCTGGTGAGAATTCGACGGTGTTGCGGTAGCGATGGCTGTCGGTGGCATGGAAGCAGATCTAGGAGGGTAGACGATGGCGGCGGGGCACGGTGGACGAGACGGTCATAGGAGCGGCGCCGGCAAGGTGGACGACGGCGGGGATGAAGCGAGAGGACAGGATGCAAGGATCCCGGTCCGAAGGCATGGATGAGAGAGGTCGATCTCTTGTAATGGACGGCGGCGTCGGGGTATCAGCTCCGGCATGGTGGAGGAGGACGGCAGTGGATGGGGTGGTGGACGGCAGCGGACGGAGGAGGGTGGGGTGGAGAGGGTGTTTTGGCGCCCACGGAGTACGAATGGGGAAAAGGAAGGTAGAGAGGAAGGGGGGGACCATGTAGTCAGGGCGCGCTTGTCTCAAATGCGAGGAAATTTACAAACTTAGCCCCCGTTTCAAATTTCTACTACATCACAGCAACATTAGTCGGTTGGGGATTGGACGGTAATCTTGCATACACCGAATATTTGCCGACAAGAGTTTGTTTTTGGCGCCCACCATGTATGAATATGAATCAGGGAGGGAGTCGATTTCGGCCGAGGGCACACTGTGTTTTTGCGCCCACCGTGTATGAATCCGGGTGAGAGGCGGTTACGTCACGTTTGGGTGAAATTACAAACCTACCCCTATCGAAACCTATAGAAATCCAGCAGATAGGCTTTGCGCGACAGGGATAGGCAGTAGTGATTTCCATCTCGCAGATTTTGGTTTTGGGCGGTTACTGCGGCTTTCCCCGCTTCGTTCAAATTTTGCACAATGCACGTTTACCGTGCCAACTCAATTCGAATCCCGTTTGTATTCTACTATTTCTTTTCGGGCGGGATCCATTTTCAATTGGAATTACATTCTATATACATCATTTTTTACATATATACTTTCAAAAGAACAACACCATTTATACATAAATATGGTTTACAAATGGCATGATCTCAGATTCATAAGGTTGTATCCATCAATTTGGATTTTCAAATATTTGAAACCATTTTATGTTGAAATCCAATGTATGCATTCCTCGCTAACTGTCTCCAATTAATGTGTGTTTCATGTGGGTTTTTTTTAACTTCTCAAACATGTATAATGTGTTTCACACACGCAACATATAGTGTAATCCCGTTTAGACACTAATTTCATATTAACCATGCATTGTTTGTAATTGAAGAATCTATGGATCTCCAATATTGATAAACTATATAACATTACACGTGTGCCCAAATTCAAATGAATATGCATGTTTGATACACCAATTTGCGTTATGATATTATCGATGTCGTGATCTCCAGTTTAAATATTTGAATCCCCTTTAATCCAGATATTCGTCTCATATAGCTATCACTCATGCTTATATAGGACTATCTCTTTGGACTTATACGCATTCATCATCTCTCAGGCATCTCTCGTGCTACCTGTATGTCGACAATGATCTTTTATCTTCGTAACACACTGACGATACTCTCTCCATCGACCTTCATCACTCTATCTCTCTCTAAGTATATCACGCTCCCTACTATGTGTCTCTAGCTATGATTCTCCATGTGGAATCTCTTTCTCTCACACAAACACAAAACTTTGTCCCCCGGGGTCTCATTTCTCTCAACTATTCCCATGTGTGCCACTCGCACACCCCTCATACAGAGATGTCTTTCGCTCCTTAGATATGAGAACCTACGACTCTTCCTCTTCAATATCTCTTTCTCACACACAAACACAAACTCTGTCTCTCAGGGTCTCATATTTCTCCATTTTTCTCTTGTATGTCGCTCAAACACACCCTCTCTAGCATCTCCATCTCTGTATCTATCTGTAGTTTCTCCGTCAACATTTATTTCTCGCACGGTGTCTTGCTTCCTATCACCCACACTATATATGTCTATCCATACATATGCATTTATAGGTTGATCTCTTTTGCACAATCGTTGCGCCTCACCCCCTCTGCTCGCCATAGATGCATGCTCCAGCCCACGCCACTATCTCTTAAAGACAAAAACACATGCTCAATTTTCGGGCCTTCTTCCCTGCATTCTCACATGCATGCATATTGTCATACCGATCCGTCTCTCCCATGTCGTTGATCTTAGGACTTATGTCTTCTTTCTTTTATCTCGATCATGCGCGCGCGCACACACACACACATCCCACGTATACATGTATACCTCTCACACATGCACGTTCAAGGCCTCTATGTCTCCATACATAGTTAATTACCCTCAATCCTAACGCCACATCAAATCGTTCTCCTCTTTTGTGCACATAACTTTCGACTGGATGGGCAAAACACACACTCGCACTTAAT